>NC_052120.1:7693668-7724767 GCF_012273895.1 Zerene cesonia | reverse complement strand
GTTCAAATCTTTAGTAGTGAATAAACTATAGTGGATATTTGTGTTTTGTTCTTCATTTCTACACAAACTCCATTATACCTTTAATTTTTATAAACATATTTGTCATAAGAATATCATGAACACAATCTAGATAACTATATAGCAACCCTACCATAAGCACGTAGCGTTACATCACTTGCGATGCAATTAGGACGGACTGCCGCCACGGACTATGGCTATAATTATTTTTTATTTATTTTAATTACGTAAAGTAAAGGCGAGATCAAAAGTACGGTGTCATATGGAGTAATTTCAGTTTCAAAATTGTTTCTGATTACATTTTTGTATTGGTTAATACGTATAAATACTGCATATTTTTAATTAAAATATGCTCATTATCGTGATTATTAAATTATTAAACTAAAGTCTGTAATGGTGACTGTTATTTTAATTCAAAATTATCAATTTTTTGTTTTCGTATGTAATATTCCCTATCAATAGCATATTTTCGCCTCAAAACCATTGAGTCATTGTCTGATTATGACTTTATCCTGATAATTCGAAATTGAAGTATTATTATACTACATATATGAATTACGGAACGGCAATCACTTTCCAAACGTAAAAACAAACGTGAATATTTATACAGATTTCTTATACATCAAGAAAATTTAGCATATTGAAAACAGAAAAATGCATCACATTATAACAGATTAAAGGCAAGCCATTTCACCTGATTTTGTACGATGGAAACGAGTAGCTGTCTTTGCAGTTCGACGGGATTGCTCTCTTGGAGAATCGCCGCGAACTTCCTTCTGTCGGGACTGGCAACGGTGGGCGGGCGCGGCGGCGTGTCCAGCAGGCCGTCCAGGCGGCCCAGCGGCGTGCGCGGGTGAGAGTTCGCCGTCGCTTGCGCCTCCAGCTGCGCCGCCTGCGCCAGCAGCGCGTCGCGCTCGCCGCGCAGCCGCGCTACGTCCGTGCAGGCCGCGCAGCCCGCAGACAGCTGCCGCGCGAACGACTCCTCGGCCGTCTCGGCCTGCCGCTCGTCTAGCTCGCCGCGCAGCAGCTCCGCCTCGTCGCGCAGCCGCCCGCCCTTACGCTGGATGACGTCGAGCAGCGCCCACAGCTCGTCCTCGAGCGGGCGCGGGCGGGACGCGGGCGCCGAGGCGGAGGCGGACGAGTGCGCGTCCTTCCCGCAGGAGGTCTCGGTGCTGAAGCCGGAGTCCTGCACGGAGGGCTGCGGCTTGGCGCGCGCCGCGTCGCCGCCGCCGCCGGCGAGCTTGCGCCGCACGCGCACTCCGGGCTCCCAGTCGCGCCGGGCGACCGCCGGCGTCGAGGGGGCCATCTTCGAGCGCAAATTTGGGAATGTCTCGATGACGAGGTCGCGGAACTCAAGCAGAGCGCCGACCTCATTCTGGAGTTCCTGAAACGTTTTTATGTGTACCCCGATTATTAATTTCTATAGTTTATAGCCAATTAAGAAGCAGATAAAATGTTAAAGTTAAAGTTAAGTAAGTTAAACTGACACTAACAATAAAATAAATAAATTGAAATTTTAACTTTTCCAGAAATCAAATCATTTATGTGAAATCTCGGTTTTGTCAATTAAGCATTTATAGTATGACGTCGCTTCATTGTTTGAGAAGGTTCTGTACGTGTTTGTTTCAGACGTGATAAGTCATTCACCAAAACATTATACGACAAAGATTCACGAGATTAATTCAAACGAAACAACAACTTAATTGTTTGTTCTTTTTACATAAATGATTTATCTCCATGCAAAAGTCATCGTTTAATATTAAAAATAATAATCAAAAATCCAATGTAGAAACCATTGTATTTTTGATATTATATTACTGTTGGTAAAACTTTAAACTCATACAAATGTAGTAGCGACGTACCTGAAGCGCGACGAGGGACTTAGCCTGCTCCGAGATGAGGTAGTGGAAGGAGGGGTGCGGAGGGGAGCGCAGCTGGAGGCACTCCATCCCCGAGCCGCCGGAGCCGCCGCTCGCGCTGTCTGCACCGCCCGTCTGCAATGACATTATTTTTATTTAATACATTTGAATTTATTTTAAAGTAATTTTTAATAATTTTCAATTTGAAATAAGTAGAAAAATAAAATGAAAGATTAATATGGCAGATCTAAGTAGGTATATATACATCCCTTGATGGTATGCCTGCTGCTAGACCACTAATAAAACGAAAACGAGATGTAAATTTTGGTTCAGTAAAATAAACAATAAATTTTAAATGTAGCAAAAATTGGCTTTATCGTGAAGTAGCAATCTCTGCCAGGCCTTATCACGGTATATACACGAATGTTTTTTTTTCACTATAAAACTTATTTAATATTTATAATAGGTATATATGCAATAAATTACGTATTTTCTTGTCTCTTTAAACGTTATAAGGCGTACATGTTGAAGCTTTAACACAAGATAAACTAAATAAGACGTACTTTATTTTCATAACTGTAAAATTTGTGTTGTTAACCATTAATCATGTTCCGGTCTGCATATGCATAATAAAAAATAATCACCTTCGGTTTATAGTATTATAATACTCCTGAATTCTCACTATTGTTAAAACTTATCGAGTTTCCAATCTGCAAAGTACATAACAAAGGATCTTATCGACAAGCCCAAAACTTGATATCTACACCATCTTCGTATCAAGTGAACTGTATGCGTCATATTGTCGATCAATATACAAACATATCGTGTGACAGACGGCCACATTCAAATGAATAATATGCTTAAATAGTAACAGTTCAGCGGTGACTCAACTTTTATGATCCTTAATTAATTCACAGCTTCAGACATTTTGAAAGTATTTAAATAAAGTCTAATTTAAAAGGTTATCAAATAACGTCAAACTTCACATTCGATTTGGCTAGCGAAATCAATAAGAATTCAAGACAAATTGTTATTTATGCTACCTATAATAAGAACTGTAAATAGACATATGAACCTAGGTACAATTCACACAAAGCAAGACGTATAGTCTCAGAATACCGTAATGCATTGAGGAATTGCCTCTCATTATTCAATCGGGCCGTTTAAACAATCGGCTCACGATTGACGAATGAACAAAATCGTGATTGCCGAGTGACGGTTGCATTAGAGCAGTTTCCAATTCTAATTGAAAACGTGTAATGTTTTATTTGACGAGTTAAGCGAATACGGGGGCGGTGTTCCAATTAGCAATCATGAAAATAAATTGGAATCATTATACTCGTAGTATGTAGTAAGAAATGCGAATTCATTTCGCATAGCCTATTTAGCCTTTAAATGTTTCTTTCCTTTCTTGTTTTCTTAATCTTCGTTTGTTAATCTTCCTCATTTATATACGTTAGATAAAATATATTGTATTGTATTGCTTCCAATTCACTGATTATAAGTTATAACATTTTTTAATCTATCGTCTGAATACCTATAAGCGAATACAATAAACAAAAAGAAATGCTATAGTAATGGTTAGTAGTTAGTACTCCGAAATGTGGGCAATTGTTTCAAAAACATCGCAATGATAAAGCCATAATGATTATGTAAATCAGGACTAACGACCGGTGGTCGTGCTTTCAATGCCTAAACTCAATGGAATGAGACAATAATTATACGCTTTTGCGGTAGAAAAGGATAATTGAATGGACGATTTGCGAAGAATCGTGGGGTTGTTTAACAGCCAACTTATTATTGGAAACGAATTTTGGAGCACAAATGGATTTCAGTTAAGACGAGTACTTAAAGTAATTTGTTTAATGATTTATACTAACTAGTTGGTATGACTGAATGTTATATAAAGACATAAAATGCTGTGTAAAAAAACTCAAAACAATGTAAATAATAGTGGACCAGCTCGAAGACACTTCAATTACCCATTACATAAAGGTTCGCCACCACGTCACACGGCAGTCAATAGAATAATCAGGTTATGTTATACTATAATGAAAAGGTAATATTTTTCTAAAAGCTATGATTCATACATTTCTCATATTCATGTAAAGGTTATATTGCTAAAAATGTACATTTTATCGATATGTCGATAACGATAAAACAAATGTCGATGTTATGAAGTGCTGATAACGAACTTGTCACGGTAACACGATAATCTTTTGTTTTTGATGTGTTTCAAACATTGTGAAATGCGCTGCGACGTGGTACTTGAGTCGCAGGCCATTTTATCGAAGATATTTAGCAATGCCTATTGCAGAGATAAGTAGTGCTTAAATATTTTCTCAGTTATTGATGGCAGATTAAAGATAATAATTAATTTGAAATATACAAACGTTACGTAAATCGCTTATAAGATTGTTTTTGGTAGATTCGTAATAAGTACTCTTCGTTTATAAATATTTAAATTAATGCGTAAGCACTCAGAAAATGGTTTGACAAAACACAGATTCAATTATGGTTAGTGCGCATTCAATTTGCATTATTTTTGCATCAAATCTTAAGCAACATTTATTATTTCATTTCAGAAAAGGTGTCTCCCCGTCAACTCTCTACGCGGTCGACAAGTTTTGTTGGTCAATTTCACTATTTCTGTTACGTCACAAGGCCAAGCTCTTTGTTTCCATATTATTATCATATTTTTCTAATGCGATCCGACATTAAGGCGAGCACAGCATTCACACAACGAAACGGAACTACCGTCGATTGTTTATTTTCACTGAATGAGACGCAACACGTTAAATGAACGCACGTCGAGATTTTAAATACTAAATGGTACTTTCGTATTCGTTTAGCGAGCGTTACATTGCGTATTTGCAACGCCTTACAAGAATGTTTACCGTAAGAGGAATTCATTAAAAGAGCATCGAGATGATGGGAAAGTCAATTCACGTATTAATTTTGCATCGCTAATATTACGTAACTATTGCGACATTGTTCCGTTCGATCTTCTGTGAAATGACACAGCCTTTTTTGATGCAATTTGCTGGTAGGTATATATTTAACATTGATTATTGCTGGCAGTACTTTCTAAAATAAAGCTTCTTTACTCTAATATCTAGCTCTTTCGATCATTTTATCTGCTTACAACTTGATTTCACGAAGATTTTTAAGATTAATGATTCATCTAGTCTTATTTTACATACCAAAATGTAATGCACATTGCGCACATCTCAAATATTTTATCGCAACAAGGACAATATTTGTAATCTCGTCAATATTGCATGATATTGATAATATAAATATGATAGATGACATCTTATTGCAAAAGAAATTATTATGTTTGATAAACATTTATGAATGCTTTGTTGGGCTGCTATTAGACATCCCAGTTAGTATTACTGTTATTTATGGCTCACTTAGTAGTTAGTTTTATGTGTAGAAAAGTACCAGCAATTACCAGTGTCTAGATAGATAGGATAGGGCTGTCACAAATCATGACAATAAAAACAAACCACGTTCGTTAACACAATCAGTGTCGTTTGTTTGCATTATTTATTTTGCAACCCTTATTGGCTAGTGAAGGCGAGCTTAGATGAAATCCCGGCTTTAGGTATCGGTTATTGAGACCGCGGTTCCATTCATGAGCTAGGCTTGCGTATTGAATGACATTGGTAAGTTGATATATGCTCGGCGGTGTTATGTATCGAAGGGCCGACATAATCTGTACTGTAGCGCTTTATATGTACAGCTATCAATTTGAATACGGCCAATATTTAAGCTTAGTTTTTACTTTACGCAAAATGCATATGACGTGTGTTCATATTACACTCGCGTTTAGTTTTTTTTGTGACTTTTTTGACAGTAAGTAATTGAACGATATATAAAAAAATATGTTTGATAATAATTAACATGTATTATGACGTATTGTCTGTTTTAGCTATGCGTTGAACAAATCAGTTATGTTTACTTGATACAACATTCATCAATTTTTTTATCGATTTTCAAAACGACAACGAATAGAGTCCATGCTAATCAGTAGTAGTAGTTAGTGAATTTTAAAATACAACCAATATATAAAATACATTCATAGAAAACCACGTGAAAGGTTTCACTGTGGGCAGTTTCCGCTTACAAATAGGTTATTATATGATAATGATAATATAACCAAGCTGTACATTGTGTACCAACCGAGTTATATGAACCTTCTACTCTAATCATATACCAGAAAGCACGATCAAAGCGCAACACAAGCTTTAATGTCTACGCAAACCAAATGACCGTGTTATTAAACGTGTATCATACGACTGATATTAACGAATAGGCACAAGGATAAAATAATTATTAGCAGACAATAAGCTACATTATTACAAAACATCCGCCAACTTTACCGTTTGTGACTAATTCATTATAATGGTATTTCCTACGTGCAAGTTAAACTGCTTAAAATTAAAACGGATCTGATTTTAATTAAAGTACCCAATCAATGGATTCGATGCAATTTCACCATTATAATATGACTAGCCTTTTCTTTCCTTCGACCGCCTCCTTGGTACAGTGGTTAACGCGTGAGCGTAGAACCGAGGGGCTCTGGGTTCAATTCCCGGTGGGGGCGTACAAAAGAAAAAATTTCTTGGTCTGGTAGGACACAGAAGGCTGATCACCTACTTGTCCGTAAAAAAATCGATCAGTGAAACAGATGTACATCATCTGCCCCATACCCCACTAGGGGACACGGAACTTCACTTTATATGACTAGCGGTCCGCCCCGGCTTACATATGTAGCCCGTGGTACATATATAGCCTATAGCCTTCCTCAATAAATGGGCTATTTAACTCTGAAATAATTTTTCAAATCGAACCAGTAGTTTCTGAGATTAGCGCGTACAAACACACAAACAAACTCATCAGCTATAATATAGACGATAAAGTATATTTTCGCGCTACTACAATAATATCACGGACCAAGCGATTATTTCGTTTGTACTTAGTTCCAAAATCGGTTTTATTTCATTTATATCAACATTCGTTTTTAACACGTCATAAACTGCTACATACTAGAACTATTTATTTTAATTTTATTCTATAATTAAACGAATCTCTGAAGCGAAGCCCCGGTGGCTAATCGACATTTTATCATTATGTCATCACTGAATCGATTAAATTTAATTATTTTATTATAGCCCTTCACGACTGAAGCATCACAATGGTTTTATGTAAAAATAAATGACTTATAAGAGAGATACCAAACAATGCAAAGAATCGCATTTTTTTTTTAAATTATATTAGAACCACAAAGTGTCCCAACAAAGATAATAAGTACTAAAAAGTAAAATGCTCTGATGGCAATATTCTTGAAGGTTGCAGTATGAACTACGAACTTTACGGCGATGCGCCAGCTCGACCTAATTTGAAAAATGCACAAATTTCATTGCGGAAGAAATTTCAAAATTGGAACACCTTATGACTAAAAGTTTCATAGCATCCGAGATGTTTGCATCACAATCACGATCAAACAAGCAAAGAAAGTGCTGCGAAAATAAACAAAATAATTCCGCATGAATGAGACATCATTCATAGCGCGTTGATTTCACTATTCCGTCGATGTTGGGAACCGCCAATTAGAGACGATAGGCGTTAATGGTCAGACAACTCTCTTGGTTGCGAAACAAGTCATTCGATTGTTTGCTCAATAAACTGGTCCTTGAACTCGCGTAACCCTGAAACTTTCGCCAGTTCATAAACACTACAGAATAACATAACATATGGCGGAACATAAAATTAATGGGTTTGTATAAAATATTTGTCAAGTTAATGAGGCGGTTGATGTAGGTAAATATAGCGGTGAATAATTTTTTATAACATCCACGAGATGAGTAGACTTGACTGATTTATCAGTTATTTAAATCGTTTTTCGTTTTTTTCTCATCACATACATATATCGCACTTACTTCTTCCAGGTTTCCTATTCCAGCACTAAATTCGCGGGTGATTACATTTCGATCAAGTCGAATTACAGTTTAAATCTAAATATAGAAATGAGTGTTTTTCACACATTCTAGGGAAAATTAAATATCTTCTATTCTCTAGATGCAAAAACTAGATTTCCTTACATTCGAAGCTGGTAGATACTATCTGTTAGGATTAGTGGTAATTTCTTATAGTCAGTCAGCTGTTGCTCGTGCAACTTACGTTTAAATTTTAATTATTCTATTATTGTAGCGTTTAAATAGACGAAGCATTGGTTTAATATTTCTTAATTAGCAACCCTGCATGCATACCAATCAAGCGCATCCAATAGAATCTATTAGACAATAAATACTTAATGGGGGTACAGGATAATCATCATCAATTAATTGAATTAGAATATTCGAGAAATACTACTAATATCATAAACGCAAAATTTTGTTATTCTTTTAAGCGAGGACAATTTTTATGATACCGCATATAGAAATATATGTAATTACCGCGGGTTCACGAGTGATACTGTACGGCACAGCTAGTTAATATTATAATGCAAACACTAACATATTCATTGGTATATATATATCTTTTTTATACGAGCAATTTACCTATTATATTTTATGTTTTGTTTACTTACGTATATGTTATGTTATCAGTACGAGTTACAATCTGAACAAAGTTTCCCCATGTTCATGCAACATGTCCACAATAAGCAACAAAATTAACCACATTGAACAAAATGTACACTGAGACCAACACCAACACAACAAGAGTGCAACACCTAATTTAACAACACTTATGGTCACGCCACTGATCGCTTACACGGGCCGATCAACCATCACCGTTAGCCCATTTACTGTCCACAAAATTGTTTCGAACGTAAAAAACCTACTAGTAATCACACGATGCCATTTCACCATTTGCATATTGTATGTTAAATTACGTTCATAATATTTAAATGTATATGGGGACATATTTTGTGGAATCAATTAATGTGTATATTAAAAAAATATATTTTGTAAATGAAATTAACATAGGAATTTTCATATTTTTAAATGAGCTCTTAAAATAATTTACAAAAAATACGTAATAAAATAGTAGTAAATATCCATAAATACAAAAACTATAAACTTTCTTTAACTAAATTGTCTCACGCAGAGTTTCCGTAAGGAAAGAATTTCTTTAATCCTGGCTATCCTAATCAGGATATTATATTATAGGTTAGACCATAACATTATTGTATCGTCACCGATCCTGAGTAATTGAACAAAATTTGAATGAAATCTAAAGGAGTTCGTTACATACAAATAAACAAGTGAAGCTAATACCTTCAACATCATTTAAAACTACATTGGAACTTGCAGTAAGGGCATTCCCTTCCCTATGTGATTACGTCCTTCATTAGAATGTTATGGCAAAATGAATATGACTCAGTCTATATATTTCATCAGGTGATTTCCTGTGCGCCAAAGTTGAGCCAACTCGTATTAAAATTATGCGAATCCGCTTAATTTATATCATTGACTATCGTTGCGACTCAGGGTATTTATTCCTCGCACAATTCCCGTTCCCGTGCATTTTAAATAAAAAAAAAACTATCCTATGTCCTTTCTGGGGTTTGAAATAATTTCTACATCAAATTTCACCTAAAACTGTTCAGCCGTTTTTAAGTTATAAATAGTGTAACTGTTATACTACACTTTGTTACACTGTAACAAACAGGACCGTAACTCTTGATGTGACTTTTCCTAGTCTATGCATGGGCACTTGCTCTCATCCTTCTTGCTTCATTACACTCTCCGTTGTGTGCGTTCCATTATTTGAAATAATATGCGATAAAGTTTTAATTCAGTTCATATTTTAATTAGTAATGCGAAAGTTAGTCCATATTTGTGATACGCTTTCTTGACTATACGACCGCACGGACCTTTTCTTTATTTAAAACTGTGTATAAAGTTTTTATGTTCATAAAAAGACGAACAGAATTAAGTGTTAAGAAATAAAAGATATCTTGATTGCATACAAAAAATTATAAGTCTACCCTAAAGGTGAAATAGCTGAAATTTATTAGATTTCAATAAAAATTAATACAAGAGCTGTTCGTTAACGTTACGTATAAGTTATAAAACAAACTTTATATTTATAACACATATTGGCACAAAATACTTCGCCTTAAGTTTTTTAACATTTTACGTTTTTTTTTTTTTGTATTTATAATATTAGTTTTAATTCAAAAAATTATTACAAATTAAATTATGCTTGAAAGTAATTTTAATTTGAAGTACAACGTAGAATATATTTTATACGTTTTTAAACGATAAAAAACCAATAAAACAATCGGCTATTACTTTGAAACCCTTGATTACAAAACGTATTCAAATAAAAACACATGCAAAAACGAGAGGTGACTCATGATAATATATCGTCATCAAATATCCAGTAAAAAAATTAGGAAGTGGAGCTTTTATATTCGACCGTGTTGTAGCAAAAAACAAAAGACAAGGCAGACTGCAAAAAATGAAACTATGTACGTATATCATAATGAAATTACATCTACCAATGTTTGGTTTTATCTACATCCATATAAATCTTATTTATTATAACATTCAACAAAAACGTTTTCCATTACAACAATGCTTCCTTGCTAGTAATATATTTGCCAGTATAGCCATAGATAGTGTTATGAATGATTTTAAATAAGCCCGATACAAAACTCCGAATCAATTTAGCAACCGCAATAGCATCCATCACTCGACTTTAATCTTAAATTATTTATTTGCATACCACGGAGATTTCATTACACCATCGCGAGGGCATTACCGTTATTATCGTAATTCATTACAATACTCAAGTACCGCTTACCACCTGGATGGATACTGTAAAGGAAGCATATTACATTAATATTCGCTGACGTGATACTTAACTTTAAAGGTTACGGCAATTATGAGTACAGTTTCTACGGGAAAAATAGCATTTTAAATGCGCGCGTACAAGATGCAATTCATGTTTGTACGGGTAAATTATGTTTGAGCTAAATAAAATATAATTGTAGGTGCTTCTTCTGTGACATTATACTATCTACGATCTAGCGGGTATAGTTTCCTATCACAACTCGTTTGCAAATAATCATAATTTATTTTGATCAAGTTTACAATTTTTAATAATGTATTAAGCTAATTTAAAGATCTCTTTGAGACGAAATTATTTTAATAGTATTTTATTCCGGTGGTAATGATTTTATGTAGGTAGTATAGTAGATACAGTAGTATATAGGTAGGTGCATCACAACTTTTTAACTAGCGACTAGCGTGAATGTATAAACATTCTCTGGTCCAAAAGCCATCTGCAGACATTTTTAAAGCATAATTAATTTTGAAAAAATACGGAAAACACACCATTCAATTCAGAGAATTAGGTTCTGAATGGGGAAACATAAATACTATATACATAATAAATATACATATATATCAGCAAAATATCTACATTTCAACACTCAACTATAACCTAAAACCATTACCAAAGGAAAATGTTATAAAGGATATTTTGATTTCGCTAAAAGTCCTTACAATTTATCTGGTTAAACTACACGAATATTTCAAACAACGATCATGTCAGAACACATAGAATGGGACCACATCTCACTTGTATGTATTTTAATCAAGGAACTGGATCGCGCCGCGAGATTAAAACACCCTACCTTTGTGTAAATAAGAGTTAAAATGATTAAAACGTGCATTTTTCCATGCACGCTTCACACTTGGTATGGATGATACGCCTAGCGATTCCTATAAGGTTGCATTACATTATGCTGTTGCCCAATAGAGACTATATAGAATTTTAATCTATAATTACAATGTATTATTAGCGACTAATGCTTCGCACGTGTTAGGGTAAGGTAATTTCCTCTCACGTTCTCTCATTACAGCAACATATTTTTATATGATAGAATAGATTGTAATGTTCTAGTGCTTTTTTGTGATGATGGAGATTAGTTTTGAGAACAAGTTTGATGTTTTTATAATTATTTTTTATTCCAGTAGGCATAGTTCGTTTCAAGTGTGTTTAATGTGTTTAAAAAAACGATAAATTAATTTCAAACATCGATTTAAGATTACACCAATGTAAGTGAGTCTGTTATTATCCATTTTTTACTCGAGCCCATATACTAATTATTAAAAGGTACACCCACAAAATTTTAAATATATCCTCCTTGCCTTAGAATATCCGTCGTTCACTAAGAAACATATATGGGGTAGAAACCGATGCGAGAGCCCTGCGAGTTTTTTTACAAGTTTATTAATACATACAGTGTTAACCGAGAGGTTCTCGGGAGTCGTCTAGATATAAAAATAGAATAGTAAGATTCAGAGAAAACATCATTTAGAAATCTTGTTTGACAGGTATTACAAGTAAATTAGTGAAAGCATTTGTATTCTGCGTGTTTATGTTAGGTTTTACTTCACGCAGAAACTATTAACATGACCAATTTCATTTTACCTTAGCTTGCAAAATTAAATTATTAAATGCTTTTTCATATGGCATAAAATAGCATGTAAATTTAAATGTTTTAATAATATCACCTTGTTATGGAAGGCTAATTATAATCTACGTTTAAGACAACATTTAAAACAGAAGAAATTTAATTAATAACACAGTGTCAGTGTTACTACGCTTTTTAATCTAGCTAACATTAAAAAAACGTTTGCCAGCTCTATGGTATTGCCCAAGTATTTGTGTTTCGCCAAGGTTATAGCATATTTACCTGTATTTCACGAGCATTTTGCTTTCCGTAGAATAGCGGTCAAACTGCTGCCGCCAGTGTGCAATTAAAAAATAATAAAAGACGCAAAGTAAATCGATCAACCGTTTCATGGCTTTCACTCTCTGATGAGCTAGTTGTAAACCTCTTACAGAAATAGTGTCAACTCGACATTTATTTATTTTGCGTTCAATTATATTGTGTCATGTGAGTGACAGAGTACGAATCTTTAAATAATTACTAGTTTGAGACGATCGTTTTTTTCAAATTTCAGAAAAAAGGAATTTTATCAAATGTTAAAAATGGCTGCTTCGATACGGTTGTATCTGCTAAAGACTAACCTTTATTTGACTATTATACTGTGATTATACTATCCCTTGTAGCTGAGCAATTCAATACGGAAGACTTACAATTATTATATGTATCATTTACAACCGGAATAACCCTTTACTTCAACAGAATCAATTACTTATTGTGGTGCCTACATTAAATGTCGGCCCTGACACGAATCGCTATTAAGTAAACCCGTTTCGGATGCTTTCGAGTATTGATCGATCGCTTTATTTAATTAAAACCTGGGAAAATAGTGCCAAAATAAAACCACACCCACTCTCTGAGGGCATATGCAATGAAACCCGGGTACCTACCTATGTGGTAAGCACAGTAGGCCAACAAAGAGCACACGTATACGGAAAAACATAGTATTGCGTGTCCGCCTAAATCGCCATCCGTGAAACTGAACGAACAAACATTTATATCTAATTGCATGTTCATTTGTAAAAAAAAAACACACTAATTATACAGAAACGAGCAACCATGCGAGGTTATTTTTGCCCCGTTATATACGCAGCTGCTTGCCGACCCAATGGTATAATTTATCTCAAAATTACTCTACCTATTAAATTGAATTTTAAAGTTATTGTTTGACGTTAGAAGTTACGGTTCATAAGTAATACCTGCTATACATACGCCCGTATTACATCGTATGATGTTAGATTATAAGTCTATTTACAAATCACAAATAAAGCTACGTAAACTTAAAATTCAGTAATTGGTTCTCTGTGAAAAAGTGTAAATTTGGTAGCGTGTAATACATATACTAATTGTGAATGTAATATACGAATCGAAAATAACTTCTAAAAAAAATTACTTTCTATCTATATAACCAGTATTAAACGTCAAATCTTACCCAGTAAAATATTTGCCCTATAGGGGTGAGGATTAAATATCGGATATTGACACTTCTTTTTTTCGTTTTCCTTACAAAATCAATCAATTCACTCATAAAATACTTAAATACCAACACCATGTATTTCTACCTGTATGAAAATCGAACTCAGGTTTCATAAAGCTTGTTTTAAAAGGCCTTGAACTAAAAAGTCTAGCAGACTTGCAACAATCACTCAATCAGTATACCTAGTGTTATGCTATAACTTATATGCTTTTACAACGCAACTATGTACTATTAACCGTGTAACAACTTCCTCTTAGCGCTATTTATTCGCGTATCAATCGGAAGAACATGTACATTAGAACAATTAAATATTTCTCGATGTTAATTCAAGGTTTATTCGTGCTTTTCCGTGATCCCTCTAGTGCATTATGTATGCGTGTATTCGAAACTAAAATTTAATAAGTTGTTCAATTGTATACATTGAACACATATCAACTTCTAAAATTAATTATGTCACAAGTAGATATAACAGTTTCGTTTTCTTCGCCGCCGGCTTGAACCATTATAATTTCACGTTTTTGTAGTTAGAAGTCAAATAGAGGAGGACTTAAGCGTAATCATATTGAACGAGAGATCGAAGCAACCACAAACAACGGATAACTGTTCTAAAATATAGAATGACAATCCAATCGGAGGCTGTATTTTGGTAGGGAAATAAACTTTATGCACGTAAGCTGAAAACGTGCAATCGGTCACGTCGTGGGCTGATAGGGCACGCGCGGACGTCCAAACCATTAACGGTCGCTTGATTGAATACTAACTTTATTCCCTTGATGTAGAATAGACTTTTAGCTAGATTTGTTTTGTTAATTTGACGTATGATATACTTTATGAAATATATTGGATTTGTTAGGGACAGATTGTATAATATCTACTCTTATTTAGGAGTAGCTTTGAATTTAGCGTAAAATGCATAAGCACGATTTGCTTAAATTTGTCATTGGTTTATAGACCAAGACACAATATATTTAAAACTAATGATTTTTTCACTATGAATAAAAGTTAAAGTTCAAGGAGCTTATAGTAATATCCTAGGAAGAAGGAAAAATCGAGTCCAGTTACGGAGAAAAATATAACAAAAGATGAATAAAAATAATTATGTCGCTGACTAGTTAAACTGGGTGTATGCAGGAGTTAATGTACGTTAATATAATTGTAGGGATTAGATTGTATGTAGGTGCATTATAATTGGATCTAAGAGAGCGCATGCGGTGCATCAAGTGTACTTGGAATTGTTATGTTTTACATTTTCATATAGACAGACTTTTAGAGTGGAGTGCAAACAGACGCAAGGATCACGTAATATTTGATATTTATTGCCTGAAACACAATGAAATATGCTTTAAAATACAAAATTACAAATAAAATAGAAGTTTCCAACAGTATATTTTATTGATTAATTAAACAAATAAATTTATTTGACATTTATAAATAAAAATCAACAACGCTAAAAAAAATAATTAAGCACCTAATTAGCAGAACTGGCAATGAAAGCAAAAAGGAAAACGCAAAGCGTGACGTGTTTTGTCGCGTACAAAAAGTTAGCAGAGTTAACGAGAGCATCAAATAATTAATTGACACAGGTTTTTGTAGGACGAAAACGTTTGTGTGGCTACACTTCTACACTTCGCACATTACTGTTATATGCTTATTAAAAGCGCCCTTTATCAAAGCAGCTGCATCGACGCCCGATACGCATTGTGGAACCCAGACACACCTGCCGCTCTCGAAATAAAAACAAAACGTAATAACGGTATATATACATCGATGTTATTAAATGGTGCTAGCAACTGGTGGTAAACAAAAAGTTATCGAATATTGTTTGGTCATGAAATAAATTGCAACTACTGCGTAAATAGCGTCTGTTGCACAGCAGCTATTGTAACAGTAAACTGGCGTAAAACATTTTTTTAACAGCTTAACTTTATGCTGAATTCTTAAAAATGTATTTACTCCTCTATGCTACTTCTACGAGAAATACGAAGATCTACAAAAATCTGCGGTAAAATAACGCAAGTAATCTTTACGAAATATAACTCAAAAAGTTTATTTTACAATACTCGTATCAAAGTAATCGCTAATCGACATGTCACAATCTATGTGTCCTTTGCCTGACATTACTACTTACTCGCTTATAAAAAACACATCCTTCCTGTATTACCGTGTCTTATAAAAACGAGGTTTTTATACGACCTTAAATTCAATGTATATATCTGTACCTGTCAACCTGTGATTGATTTACAATACATAAAACTATAAAACTATTTACTCTTTCTCAATGTTCACTCCATCTATTTTATCTGGAATGGAACATCTCCCTCGCGATAGCGAAAATACTTTATCAAGATAGTGCCTGATGTTATATTAATTACCGGTACTAAGCGTACCAATAAAACGCTTTGATAATAATGATATGGAATAATTGCAGTGCGATGTCGTCAATGTTATGACAGCATTAATAGTTCACATAAATTGTTTCGGTCAGTTAAAATACGAAATGTACAAAATCTACTTACCTGTAAACCTTACATAACAACGTGGATGTAATAGACCTCATGACAAAAATAATAAGGCTGCGCTTAAATATTACACAATTCAAGAAAATAAAATGATGATCAATCTTAATCATCGGCAATATTTTGTAATCTGCGTTTGCGTTGCAAAACTGGCATGTGGAATGCATTGCCTTAAAACAGCCCGTATTTAAGTAAAAACTCGTAGAATTCACATAACAGGATAGGAATGTATTTAAAAAATCGTTAAAGATCTTACGCATACACGAGACTATAAAGTATGTTTTAATTCTTGTACTATTTCGACACTTGTGCTATTTAAATCGAAAGTTAGGTTTAATATTGATAATATGTTTAGTGCCTCTTCGTAATTTCGCAAAAAGGTATCAATTTTGTATCTTCCGTGTGTATAAGAATTTACATAACACTAGTACAAACTTTTCTCACGGGTCAAATTTTCGTCTCGGAGCGATGCACGCCTGCCAGCTGACAGGAGAGGACGTGGCCAATATCCGGTCCAAATCTACCTACCTATAATCCATATTATCCTAGAAGTGTTTTAGTATCATTTATGCGTATGAAATAAAATATAAAGTGGACTTTTTTATAACGTATGGGATCAGTCGTCACAAAATAAAAGAGTCTAGAGATTGATCAAAAATCGGGTGTGTTCGATAAGTGAAAATAATGTAATATTATAAATTCTTTAACGTTCTTGGAGCACCAAATCCTTCAAAGCGAGCGAGTTAGAAAACTTACGATGATCTTAATCAGAAATGTTGCTTGCGGTCGTCAAACATTTACATCTTATTGCGAAGCAATGAAAATATTTAGGTTACCATTTTTATATTAGATAGAGTTAAACAAACAATAAGCTTATTAATCGCAATGACGAAGTTATAAATATACATGAATAATGCACCATTGTCTCCATTTAGTATAATCACAGCATGTCGTACAAAACAAAATAATAAACTTTAAATTATCTTCTTTATTTACAAGATAACCACAAAATAGAAAACAACGCTATCAGGCAAGGTCAAATATATGAAACTTAAATATAAATAGGTAGGTACATTCGAAATATACACAGTATTGAAAATATTTTTCACTTAGGGGCCCACTGTTTTCTTTTGATTAGTAACACATACGTCAATTAAGCAATTATTCCGTAGCGTAAGCACTGTTTTAAGTACTAATGATTTTCTTAGAAAGTTATATAGAATTAATAAATTTATTTAATTAAACTTATTCGCTTTATATATACGAATTTTAATAAATGACTGTTTTAATACTCTTCAAAATGTCATAGACAAAAACGTGGGTTTTGTGAGCGGGAACATAATTGTCAATAATATTTTAAATGCATAATTCAAATTTAGAAATTGGATGTGGTAATTAAATACATACTTAACCTAATCCAACATCAACGCAAAGACCGATCATTTCACGTCTTCAGCTTCAATTATTTAACCATTGTTCTAACCACAACGTGGGTGCGAGCGATTGTTGCACCCACAAGCTATCTAACGAATTGCAAGTAACCAACCAGGCGAATTAGTCACAATTAAACACACACAGATAACAAAATTGTTTCTTGGTAAAGGTTAATCAACACCAGTGCCCCTGCGTCAATACACACCGTGAATTTACGTAACACGCTGTCTCGTCACCAATTTTAATATAATAAACTTGTAAATTTACAAAAATTTGTTTCAAATTTTTGAGGCAATTATAAATCGGTATCGAAATGATCATCGATGTCATTACGTTTTACGTACACTCGAAAAGTTATGACTATATATATAACGTTTAATTATGAGAGATTATACATTTAAATTCAATAAAATCCTAAACATCAGCCAAAATATATTTTAGTCAAGAATTCACATTGATCATTCATACTATAAAATATAGCTTCGAATAACTTTATTCGATAGAAACCTATACAAAGGAAAAAAGTATTACCTTAAATATTCATAATTTCGAAAATTTAACGTCCAGATCGGAAACTATTTGAGAAATATTTAATAGGTATTTAGGTCAGTTCAAATCAATTAAATTCGCCAATCGGACCGTTGCTTTTATAATTCAATCTATACATGATTTATTATAGTTTCTCGTAAATACACCCAGGCTATATTCCAGATAAGAATGAGATCAGTCATAAGTAAGACTTTATTTATAATCATAGAAATGAAACATTAATATAAATTTACATAATCCTTTTTTGTTATCGAATCAATCATAGCTTGCTAAATATAAATTGTAGAAATAATAAGCAACATTTTCTCATGTTTTGAAAAAAATTATATCTCTTAAATAAACAAAAGACTAGCGACCAAAGATAGGCACAGGCGGCAGGACACATTTACATTATGTTCCTAAAATATAAGAAAATACATCTTTAACTATCACTCATTATAAGTCGGTAGCGGTTGCGTTTGTTACTGCCATTGTATGGATAGTTATTGGGGGCGTATCAATAATTCTTTGGTGTTATAAAATTATAACGAAAAACGTACCCGACATGCCCTTCGACAAGTGCATAATCAAAACATACAAACACGAACTCGAACTCGAACTTACACATTACAAAAATTACATTAGTACCTAATTAGCACATTTAAATATGCTATAAAGTTATTTTCGTCATGTGTTACATAATGATTTTAGATATTGTGTACAATGTATGATATAATATATTTGCAAATACTTTCATAACAGCACAACTAAAAACGCAATCAAATTCTTGTTATAAGGTGGACTAAAAACTAAATAGAAATTTCAATTGTTGCAGGCCGTACATTCTATGTGGAGCAAAAAGTGAAATATTTAAGGCGACATTGTTTGATAACAATTGAAAACATAAAAAAAAACACATTTATAGGCTTAATTCTGTATGTTTGTAAATAAGGCATCACTGTCATTTGTGATAAGGTTCAAATTTAGATACGAGTTTACTGTCGAAGCTCATTTCAACGATATCAATTGAATAGTCCTAAGGGCAAGTCGCCTGTTACCTACATATTGTTACTTACTACTACACTGTACACAAATATGAAAACAGATTTAAAAAATAAATCTTTTTGGAATTTTCTTTAGACGCGCACTATCTTGTTCACATTCAAACGGAGTTGCCAGCTGTTCTCCGCACAGATAAGGCCAATCCAAGTAATTGATGTTACACGAATGAATCATAACCATAATGCCGGTCTCGTACTCCGACGTGTGAACAGAAATTATATCGCCGCAGTCGCAATGGCTCTTGAGGCTTGAAAAGATCAATATGTTAAGTGGAAGATAACACGATGGGATATATAAGTTTATGAAGTCTATAAAATGGCCATGTTGCGTACTAAAGTTTTCATTCGAATGTTTGTTGTACCCACTCTCTGTATCGATCGCCTGCCCGTTGTTGGTTCGCGCAGATGTTCTAACTTTGGGCAAACTTAAGACGGAATTTGTTTACTGTTTCTTTTATAAATATTTGTCCGAGTGATTTATGAAAAGCCCGAAATCCCGAACAATTTAAACGATGTTGATATGAAAGCAACTGCCTTAGCTAACTTAACAGGATAATCTTTAATCACCAGAAATTTGGACAATTGGCTTCAAATTTTAATAGAAATTAAATAGTAAATCTTTTTACAAGAACAGTCTGTGCTAATCCGTCCACATGTAACTGATGTATTGCGATATTCTTATGGACAAAATATCAGAACCGTAAAAGCTTTACATCTCCCATCAACAAGCCGTCACTCGAGTGTGAATCATTCGTTGCCTACTTAAGTATGCTATAATAACGAAGGCGTCTGGATTTGAACCGGAGGTCTCGACTTATTCAAATTAAGTCCATTGCACTTTCATTGTGGATTACAACCGGTATTGAAGGGAAATTTGTTGAATCTATCTCACTGATCTGGATCACGATGACGTGACATTTTGATAGATTATTACGCGATTGTTAAAATGGAATATGCAACAGATTCAAATCGCTAAATCCGCTTTCTGCGATACACACCTACGCTCCATAGGATAGCGAATAAGCTATCCTTAGTTCGACTATTCATTATTTAATTTATTTCATTATTTATTTGCAATTTAAAGGTACATCTTAATGTCATGTAAATATTCTAGGTAGGTATTTATTCTGTTTCAATAATATCAATACATAACCATCAACACCATTAGTCATATCTTTTCTGTTATTTGTAGCTTATGATAATTAATTATTTAAAACTTCAGAATCAGAACCAACGTAGTTACGGTCTATATGTTTTTTATACGACAAAATATAACATATTTCTCAATCAAATAAACAACTACTTCTATAAATTTTTAGACAAACATAAGCACTTTTCGAAGAGGTCAAGCGTTATTTGTTCATAGAATTCACACAATCTAGATTTTTGCAGTAGGAACTGAGATATCAATAACCAACTCGTTGCCGACTATGTAATAAATATATATGTATCTAAAGGTATCTATATATGACGGTACAATACACAAACGTCCCTTAACTGTATAGCAAATGACCGATTCTTGGTAAAGCGGAGTGACCTTTGTGTCAAGAATTCATGTCACGTAGGATCAGTAGAACCGAGAGTTTACCGCTAGCTATAAGATTGTTACAATTAAATAAAGCGTTGATAATCCTGTTAAAATGTTTTTACGATAAGGAATCCGAACGGCATATTTCATATCTTACCGACGGTCTTCTTGTTATTTATAATTTATTTTAAGCAATAAATATAATATATTCCATAATCCCACTAGAGCTATATATAGCACAAATATGTACTTTCAATGTCAAAAAAATCAAACAAACAAATAAATTCATCGTCTCGAGTATCGAACATAAATCTTGAGCGTCTCAAAATGCAAATGTAGGCCAACGACTAGCGTTTAATCAACTGACGAGCTCCATTAGTAAGAATTAAAAACGTCACCAACACATGGTGCCAGATGATACGTAGGCGAACAATGAAGTGAATCATTACTATGCACGGTTTACGTATAAGGACCTAGAGCGATGATCTCGAGATATAAATAGATTCGGTGTTGACGCTCACCGCTAACTTATTCCACCGTGTAACATACTCACGTAAATATAGAAGAGCTGTTACGTAGTTTACGTATCTTCACTTAGAATAAACACCACTTAGTTGAACAAAAATAGATTTTCTAAATTGATACTTCGTACTTATTTGTTTTAATATAGCGCGGCTTATAATTGTTATACGTTAAAGTTAACGTTTGAATCAAAGTGTTTAAAACGGTACGTTAGTTTAGCGGTTGCTGTTGTGTACATGTATTAATTAAAATAAATAACTAGATTTCTAAATCGAGATGTCATTACGCATTCTACTTAATCAGTAATTAATGTACCTAAGTATTACACCTTGAGCTAGCGAAGGTTGTATAATAAATTAGGTCTTATAGAGTTTAGTAGGACACTCATTATTCAATCGCTCATAAATCTAATTAAAAGATTGAAAGAAATACCTGTCCAACGATTTATTACGATTCAGTGACTTATATAGAAGCTGCAGTGCGAGACAAATCTTCTATTGTATTTGAAATTAACTTTCATTTCAACTACGACGAAACTCTTAACGCGATTATTATTCAAAGATCGCGTAAACAAGGAACAGTCCGGCGCCATACAAATCTGGGTCGACTTTAAAATTTTTAATGTAACTCTTTCACCTCCAACGGACCGCTTTTGTACGCTATCGCTTCCTCGAACGAAAATACGACCGTTAACAGTAATAATCTATATTTAGAAACGTTTAAAATACAACATACATACCGTGCAAGTTCGTTTAAACAGAACACATTATGAATTCAATAGATCGCGTCTGAAACGGATTTATTATCGTATAATATCTCAGTCACACCCCCGCGCGCAATCAATTGTTCAGGGCACTTTCACTGTTTATTTCTAAATCATCTGAACTGAATTTCCATCGAGCATGGATTATTATCGGCATGAGCGACATATTAAAGCGCATTCACGTCGTATCTAATAAAGGTTACACACACCGCATTGTTAGGCAACACTTTCTATTCCGTACAGTTGATTCTCATTAACATGAACCGCGCATATTTCACGAACGCTCGCAACCACATTACATTACGGTGCTCAACGTGTAAATAAGACTGTTACAATTACGTGACGGACGAGACGATCTTTAACACACATTAGAAACTAGTCAATAGACCCAAATGAGTCAATCAAACCGAATACCTAATTTGATTTCATTAATTCGCAATAATTTCGCCTTTACATATTTATGTTAATGAGTTATGAAGTAGGAACAAAATTTGCAATTCGTGGTCGCTTTTACTGACCTATAAAAGATATAAAATGAGGTCGTGTAACTGGTTTGCATTGAATTTCTTTAGTGTTGAATTTAAAACACATTGTTTTAGTTTAACGCCGCGTAAGTTTGCGTGCGTCAACAATCATGTGTGAGAAAGAAATTAACACTTTCACAACTCTTCGACAAATTTTCCGTAGTAAGTATAGCATAAAATTATCATCAATTCTAACTCGAAATCGATAGGAAAAACAATTGACGCTGGAGGGGAAAAATATATCTACTTATTGCAATAAGATTAAAATATGCATATATTTATATGTAGTACCATAATTTCAAAACAATTTTTTAATGTAAGATTTATTCAAATCTCAGCAAAGACGTTTTTATTTCTTATTTACACATATTAATCGTAAATTTTATTTCACAGCCACATTGTTTTGTTCATATTCGCATATAAAATATATGTACTTTAGAGTCAAGACCATTCAGAATATTTAGAGAAGCACATTGCGGAAACCTTCATAATAATCACTAATGCAAAATATTCCAACTTATTGATAAAAAACTATTTCTTAAGCACAATTGTTAAAGCATGCCTCTCTTATCCTTTAATATGTTTTAAATTCTTACTTCCTTATTAAATAAAGATTTTAAACGGTAATATATATGATAAAACTCTATATGATATGCTTTACTATTAATTAGTCTGAAGTTTGCGAGCAAAATAAACACGAGATTACCACATAATCCAAGGAGGCGGTCCGCCGCTGACCGCCTCCTTGGTACAGTGGTTAACGCGTGAGCGTCGAACCGAGGGGTCCTGGGTTCAATTCCCGGTGGAGACGCACAAAAAAAATGTCTCGGTCTGGCAGGACACAGAAGGCTGATCATCTACTTGTCCGTAAAGAAAATCGATCAGTGAAACAGATGTACATCATCTGCCCCATACCCCACTAGAAGACACGGGACTTCACTATACTACCACATAATCAATAAATACTTATTACGATAATCATCGTGACTAAACCATATCATAAACATGCTAGTACTTTAATAGGTACTAAATAATAAAACACGTTCCTTCAATATATCGCAAACGTACCTTTATACATACAAATCTTTTATACTACGCACTTAAAGATTTAAAAGGCCTCGTACGGGGGCAAGTCTAAAGACATAATAGAAGGAACCTATAAAACATCCACTTAACACCGCACGAGGCTACAACAAATCACGTCCAAACATCGATTTAGCAGACGAGATGTTACGCAGTGGGGGACGGAAGTGCCAACGGAAGCGGCGTCACGGTTGGCCGGGCGAGCACCATGGCGCACGACTGCTGGGCCCGCGTTATAAAACGGGTTCCTTTATTATAATTGTATAATCGTATCTTTTTTCTGATTGAGATTCAGAATGTTTTGTCTTGTCAGCCAAATATGCCATACCTATCGAACATCGTAGAACCTATTTGTCATTGTAAAAGTTTATCTGTAGGTGGTGAGTAACAATAACGAGATTTTATTCATTGTCGAACGCTAAATAAAAAAAGATTAAATAAAAACGTACAATAGGCTCGTGCAGTGTTGCATATTATATCAGGTTAATGTTTACAGTGTTTCAGTGATAAAATTCTAAGTAACAATATGAGAACAAATACACACAATCATGGAATAGAACAAACTTCTATATAAACCATATGATAAACTCACTCGATTGTTCTAAAGCAAATACATAACTGCAACACAATATCTCTTTATTTTCCCAACAATTTGCTGTTTATGAAAATAGTACCTTCTGCACATACATAACGAATATTTCATATTTAAAAATTCATTACACAAAAAACACGTTTTCCTGACTAATCGATATCAAATGTAAAAACCATAGAAAACAATTTCCATACCTACATTGTAAAATACAGGAATCCGATAAAAAAAAAAGAATGCGACATCAACCTATTGTCGAGTGATTTCTCAACGCTCAATCAAATTTCAGTGACAGCACAATGATAAAGTTCGGATGTCCATTACCAAACCGCGTATCTTTTGGTATTTGCACAAGAGAATTTAGTAACATTTCTCAGGTATTGTGTTACTCGGCTGTCACTTTAAACCGTGTCGTGTCGTTGGTATTCTATTCTATTATTGCAAATATGCCCAGTGTGTCGCGTGCTTTTCGTAAAATGTTACGTAACACATATGTTAGATCTTAATTATGTTATTTTCCGACTTACTACTGGATTCTTATTAAAATATTATAAGTGGTATTTAATTCAAGCGCTAGGCATGAATCAAATGACACCACTCATACAAGAATATCTGAAATCGGTTGGTAGTTCCTGAGATAAGTGCGTTCAAACAAACAAACCTTTCTGCTTCATATTATTAGGGTATATATAAATTGGCAAGTCATTTGATTTCATGCGATAAAAGGCATCAAGTTGTAATTAAATTAAAGTAATGATTATGATTGATAACTTCCAGCACATAGCATAGTAACCTATTTTAAAGATATTTTGCAAATATTTTTTTTTGATAAAAGAAACAAAAGAATACTTGTTTGATTGATAAGTCTTCCAAACAACGCACTGAAACTTATTGTTCTCGATATATATTCTATTTTTGTTCAAGTAAAAATCTTTATAAGCGATAAGATTAAGAATAATGTTCCTTTGTTATAGTTTTCAAAGTAAATAACATTAAAGGTATTCGCTGGGTTTCTGCGAATCATAATTTTAGCATTTTACGTCATTATATAGAATCGATAATAATATTGTTTATTGGTACTCGGAGTCTGCCAAGTAACGTGACATTTTATAACTAATTTATATAATTTCGTTTTATTTGTAAGCATCTCTTAAAAGGATATTGAATACATACCATTAAAGTAGCTTTAATTCTATACTGTCATATCTCGCATGGATATTAACATCCAATCCAATCCAATGGAATGGAACATCTCGCTTCCGCACTTTTTTTACAATCGTTCCCATACTCTATTCGTAACTATTCTAATTAAAATCGTCGAAGGGTTAATGAATAATAGAAAGTCATCAATTTCAATCTACTTCCAGCCACGAATATGACTAGCGTCACGCCAAATCATCTGTTTCGCCGAACGTTTCTTGATTTACATCGATATTTCACGTAACATTGATATCAGTGAAGCTAATAGCTATATATTACATAACATTTTACCCATTCGTGCTTCTATTCTACATCCGGAGAACGTTTAGTGGTTGTTACGTTTTATGAAGCGCTTTTATAGCGGCAATACTGAAATAACCATTAAATAACGCTGGCTCATATTTGTGTTCTGTCACTGCACTGTTTCACTTTTGAAAAAGAACATATGATATGCACTATTTTCGTAATAATAACCTATTTATGATGTTCGCGTTCATAAGACAGGCTGTGCTTCGTTCTTACTCATTTCGGTAAACGATAATTCTGTTGTACCTATTTTCATGATAAAATACTATCAGGTTTTAAAATAGGTACCAACCAATCCGTTCGCGTGACGTTCGACCACAATAACGTCAAACAATCGCATCACCGTAAGCATAATCACCATAATTAATAACAAAGCGTCAAGTTGACATTGAGCAGCCGTGAGGAGCAAACTCTAAATTGGATTACAGCCTGTATTACAATTACAATTGTTTAGCCCAAGGACCGAGTCCGCGTCACTTTCTGTTTACAATAAGAGTCACTTTACGTACCCACACAGCGTCAGAAGCATAATTCGATTACCGCCCACAACTCATAAATGGGTTACTGGCCCGGCTTCTTTACTATAATAAGTTTTTAAATAACTTTTACACTCGTATAAATAGAGTCCAATTTCTAAAGCACATTTAGTGATATTACGTTACGACTCAACAGTTTCTAGTAAGAAACTAAATTGATCATTTAAAAGAGTTAAATAATGACTGCTAGTTGTTACGTATGCTTTGCTTCATAAGAAGATTTGATTTTTAAAGCATTTATTAAATCATAAAAAAATCTGAATATTAAGTAGCTTTTTAGAAATGTCCTTTATTATTTAAAGTGGTTATTTTATAAAAAAATTAATTCAATACGGTTGCTTCTTATCTTGTTATGAATATTCATTAAGAATTACAAAACACATAGAATGGATTAAGTAAACTTGTAGAATTAGATCGAACTGATACGTAAGTATGCACCGTAACAATATTAGAGCGATAAATCGTTGAGTTAATCAGTTAGGTAGAAATTTTATTGCATTTACCGTGCAGTAATTAGTTTAACAATAGAGGTACTTACTACTCATGGTTACTTGTTGTAATCTATTCGATGAATCAAGGGAATTTTATCTTTGCTTACCTGAAAGGAAAGAGCATTTTTTTAAAACAAATAATATATTATCTGTGAGATAAAACAAGAAGTATATGAAGGTTTTTACAGATAAATCTGCCAAATGCATGTTCGATGCGTGGCAATATTACGGAAGATAAACACTTTCAAACACGGATAAATAATCTTCTCATATTTATCAGAAGAATATATTTATTTGCGTCATATTATAAAATATAAACAAAAAATAAATAATATTTAATAATAAGCAGCCACTTGTCCTATGTTGATTCGTGAAAATAGTTTCTCTAAACTGTACACAAAAAATAAACATACGCTCAATAGATTCGCAATTATAAAATAGCACATATATATTTAAGTGACTTGTTCAAGTATTCTTTATACCTATCTCTAAATAAATACAATACTACTTCCTGTTATTATTGTAACAATCCGAATGAATTTAGTTATATAATAATAACAGAAAATTGCTGTAGTACGTACCTATACTTAAGTGTCTCAACAATTTATTTCTTCTAATGACAATAATATTGAAAGATTACTGTACGTATTACATTATATATATTATATCCCTTCGTTCTTGAGCTATTTATAACTATCACAATACAATATTATATGGTACCATTGATAGTTATCATTCAATACTGCGTCTGTACGAAAAAAGTACATTTACATACAAGTAATGATTGAAGTATTTAATGCCCTATTATTCCGTAAAATATATTAAGATAGAGAGTCGTGAAACAGTAGAGTCGTAAAAAGTATTTCAGATTACTTTTGAAGAGCATATGTACAATTTCTTGGTTCATTGATAATTGATGTTGTCTGTTAATTAAGTGCAGTTATTTTCGTATAGTTGGGTCTTCAAACAGTAATTCATCTCTTTATCAATATTTAAGTGCCAAAACTTCACAGTTGCGTTAACCGTACATTATGAAAATTCAAATTTTACAATTGATATTAAAACAAAAAGATATTTATAAATTTTTCATTCAAAATTCACACGAAAACGTGCGCATGAATACCTTCGCGACCCGGGCTACATTTCCTTATGCGAGAACAATCCATTCAATGCTTATTGTCGTAACTGTACAAAACGGGACATAGATGTCAAGTGCTCTTATAATTTGCATCACATTCACTCAAGAAAAAATTGTGGACCTAAGTAACGTAAAGTAGCACAAAATGTGCAACAGATGAATCAAGAGATTCATTTGTCTTTGCCTTATTTAATGTACAGAACAGCAAATTTATTTAAACCTAAAGTATTAGTCATTGCAATACTTATTACTTATTACTTACTTAACGCTAAAGCATTATTATTTAATTACATAAATCCTAGATTTCGCATATATATATATATAATACATTTATCCCTGCATTGTATTCACTTGGGTTTATTTCTTAAGCAACGAAATTGCGGGTTCCGAAAGACATTGCCATCTTCAAGCTTTATCGACATTTGCATTTATAATACCACTGTGGCATTAAGAATTGTATCGAATACATGATGTCGACCTTGACGTAGTCACAATGTCAACCAACTCACTGAATCGTAACATTGGGATTGTCCACATCAAGACACACTCAGTTTTGTCGCCGTTACAAAAATATGTAAAGTGAGTAGACCAGTTTGCCGACTCGGCGCGGTACTTTTTAACTTGATACTGTAATAAAAACTTTTAACTGAGATAATAATAGTATATAATTTCCAATCAGTGTCACTAAACTTGTTAATGTATTGAGTGTTCCCGTGAATTGAAGCAGTGGTGGCACATACGAGTACAGCTGATTAAACAACATTGCATACAATGTTATTATTGATCGAAGCATACAGTACAATATAAAGAGTTAATTGTAATAATGATATTGATATTATTATTGCAAATATTTTCCATTGATCGCCTTTTGAATCATATTATCAATAAAACAAAATGCAATCGATTAACTCCTATTAAAATTTGATGAATCAACGCCGTATAAAATCGTCGACCTTTATCCAATTTGACATTTAACTTCAGCGGCTGCAACTGAACATTGGCAAATGCTTGTTGATCGGGCAGTGCCATTAATTAAAAGAACAATATCGGCGCTAAAATTAAAATAACTTGTTTGCCCATTCGTGTGCCGAGAGTTCATACATAAGCCCGACAATTTGCATGCTCTGTTAAGCATTAGATGCCTTTTACAAGTCATATGGAAATGCGAGATTTCTTTTTGCCGTTGCGTTTATATTTATCTACGGAGCGAACACTTGGGCACAGTCCGTGGAGCGTGGTTAACCTATGGTGTCTGTTCTGGTTGAGCGGCATCCTCGCTCGACCCAATCAGACGTGACCGGCCGATTTCGCGAACGTTCCTCTGGTCTCCCTTCACAACGGAAATCATTTAACTTCAATCAATACCGATCGCGGATTGTTTAACACAAGGCCGAACACGTATGATTGTCGTTCCTACGTATTACATTATGCAGTAAGCGATTGAACAGATGATGATTGAAGTAAAATAGAATGAATAGGAACCGGGCGCAGCCCACTTATATAATCTTAATAAAATTCGAAATATTGTTAGGTACTAAAAGATTTATTTTAGTTCAATTAAGTTTTTATTAAAAAATGCCATGCCAGTAATAGATAGACAGCGCCAATGTCCAGTGTAAGAGAAATTACGAGATAATAATTAAACACTTTGCTCAAGTGACACCCGCCATTGGCGTCTGTCATCGAAACTTCACATACACGTAGCGTTGTTATCAATTCCACAGCAATCCGAGCCACTTCGCCTTACGTGTCAACTATTTATCAAGGCGCATTGTCTTCAAGAGTACGGTGTGCGAATGCCAAGTATTTAACACTTTCTATTATTGTCTAGCTGTCACCCAGCTTACCGCGGTTCGAGTGACATAATTCAACCGGTCTGGTCGGTTCGTTTGTGCTGATGAAAATGTATTGCACGAATTACATTTATATTCACACTGATTGTCTCTGAGGAATATCATCATTCGTTATTATATGGTAATTATCATCAAATCGATTACTGGATATAGAATATTGCATCTCATGGTAAACTAACAGAGTTATGAAACGCATTTTTTTTTTTCATACTGCCACGATTGGAATCGTCGGTAGTGCAGTGAAATATGTCAAAAATCATATTTTGTACACACCGATTATTTCAAACTACAGTATATATTGCTTATTTATATTGCAATTACTTAAAAAATAACACAAACAAATAAGGTGCTGACGGTAACAGTACATTTAAACAATACCGCAGACAGCTGCTGAAACCTGTTTCTATTAAAATAAAGAAGAAACGCTACATTTTTGCACATTACCGATAGAACCGCAAATAACGAACGACCGCAACATTTCGCAATCTACCTCGAAGGCTAAGATTACACAGTTAAAACTACATAATACAAGATTTTATCGACTATACTCCTACCGTTCATAATTTATTCTCAACATCTTGCAATAAAAACTCAGGCATTTTTTAAATAATAATTAAAATATCAATTTCAAATTAGATGGTGCAAGGTGGATTGTTTATGTTTTGAAATGACGTTTTGATGTTGCTCTTCTAGATTTCTTGGTAAGAATCTGAGTATAAGTTCTAAAACGCCATGCCAAAGTAAATCTAAGATGCTTTTATACTTTTCGTATTAACGAATATCACATGTTGATTTATAAAATAACCATCTTTATGTAAACGTCTTTTCACAAACACTTTTAAATATTATTCTTAACTAAGACCAAACAACGGCAATGCTTATATCATTCACCATTAGCAAACTTCAACTTACGATGACATATCGATCATACCAATTGCCGCACCGGCTGCTGAGACGAAAGCGCCTTGTGGCGATTTCGAGATAACATATAGAAAGTGCCGTTGAAAACACCAACCGCGTTACGCGGACTGAACAAGCACCAAACGGAACCCGAGCAAATAAGGCAGAGTCCGGACAGCTCGAGGCGGTTTACCGCTTGCCCGTATACACTTTATTAAGAGCCAGGATTTATATTTAAGTACTTTTCTAATTCTCATCCGTGCTCAGGAGTTAGTACAAGAGTTACAGGTGTGCTA
>NC_052120.1:7688099-7692668 GCF_012273895.1 Zerene cesonia | reverse complement strand
ATAAGCAAGTATGGTCTGATATCGATTACTCATTAATCATTTTCATACTAAGATAAGTATGACATAATTATGATTATTTTAGTCGAATAGTTTATGTGACCTATATTTCTCATTTTCGTATGTTGATTAATAGAAGGTGTTACTGAAAAATTCGCCCCACCCAATTAAAATTAATGATATAGTATATGTTAACCAACTGTGACCGTGATTTGTGAGATCTCATTGAAAAAAATCATGATAAAAGTAGTAATTTAGGTACCAGTTAGAAATCCTTGGTTTCTCATCGATATTGTTAGATGATTTAGAAATTGTTTTATGTTATGTTATGTATAGGGCAAATTATTTTTTTAGTGTTTGCATGGGCAATACTACCATTGGACTTCAGAATCGACTTTGGGTCTTACGATTTTAGACCTTGGCGGCTTCTCACGATAATATATGCTCTACCATTTATAATCAGTGCTTGTTTATTGGTATTCGGCCCAGAGAGCCCAAAGTACTTAATGTCCCAAGGAAAACATGACGAATCACTTCAGATTCTGAAAACAATATACTCCTCAAATAAGAGAAAACCACCAGATGATTATCCAGTAAGTAATAATCCTAATTAATTACATTTAATAATACAATGCAATTAAACATGGCAAGTGGCCGCATACATGTGACATAACTGTTTGTGTTTTATATATTATCTGCTTTAGCTCGTAAGTCTCCGTAATAATGATTATAACTGTTATAAAGATTATGCATTATTTATATCTAAAGTAGTATATTACTATATAAGCTTCAATAGAGTAATGAAAATTATTATGGTGGTAAATGTTAAAACTGTGTTATGACGATTCAAAAAAATTATAATTATAGCAATAATTCACTGGAGTGAGGGTGAATTATTATTTATATTCATTCCTCACATTTAAAACTTAATTTTATTGCAGTTTATATTTTTAGGTAAAACGTTTATTAATGCCGGAAATCCAAGATACAAAAAGACCATCCATCTTTAAATCTCTCATTAATCAAAGCGCACCACTCCTCAAACCGCCATATTTGAAATGGATGGCATTAAACGGAATCTTACTCTTCGGTATTTTCTCTACGTAAGTAATTATTTCAATAAACGCAAATTACTTTTTTGATAGCCTAAATACTAAATTACTGATACGATAACTGTGAATATTAAACGTTACATATTTAATGTAAATAAAAAGACATAAGTATAAAAATTTATATTATAGTACCTATTGTATATCCTTAGCAAAAGAACGTAGATTACACACACACACAAACTAGGCGATATGGTTATCATTTGTAAACAGATGGAAATATTGTTGCTTTCCCTTTGACACTTCTAAAATATTTGCTACTTACAAAATATTGTGGTGAAACTAATGAGTGCTTGATATTTATAAGGTTAAATGGGCTTTATATGTGGCTACCAGATGTGCTGAATAGAGTACTCACAGGTGGAGGCCATGACCAAACTGCTTGTCAAGTCATTGCACAAAGACTAAATGAGGTAGGTGTAAGTATAATAAAACGTAACGTACGTGTATAATAAACCATAGAAATCTGCAATTTTATAAGACAGGGGAAACGAAAGAACATTTAAATTATTTAGATTAAATGTGAAATGAATTACATCAATACTGCTTTTAAATTTTCAGCTAATGTTAAAAAATTATGATTCATAAATGAGATTTCTTCAGCTTTTTAGTTTCTAACCAATTTTATGCGCCTGGATACAATAAAAAGGAAGAACACCTTTATTTATATTTTACTCGTTTGTACAATTATGTAGTTAAATAATTATTTAATATTTCAGACTCATGAAAATGCAGAATGCGACGATCAAATAGATAGCCAGACATTTATGATCAATACTATTGCAAATTTTTCCTGTGCACTCATAGCTCTAGGAGTTAGCAGCTTAGTCAAAGTTATAGGCAAAAAAGTGCTGTTAATTGCAGTGTTTCTTGTAATAGGCATCTGCTGTATAATGATCAATTTTGTCACACAGCAAATTTTATTCGCAATTTTACTATCTTCATTGCCTATAACTGGTCTGGCAATTGGTCCCGTAAATGCATATGCTGTTGAAATTTTTCCAACTCAATTGAGGTACGTAGAAATCTTGAATCGCATCGTAATTGATCTATCGCTTGTATATATTGTATATATTATATATATTGATGGTGATTTTCCTTAGCCTCTAGCTTATATCATGGACCATTATAAAAACACATTTTCAATTGTATGAATATTAAATTTCAATTTAATGAGCATATCAAATGCGTAGAAATTAGTAATGAAATGTTATACTTTTGGCACCCTATATGTGATAATGGAACACTGCAGGAACTTACTTTGCTACTTTCTAACGAAGCGTTTTCAGACTCTGAAAAATGATCCAAAAATAAATAGCTTTTTAACGGTTTTATAGTATGTATGTATATAGGCGTTATACTATATGTATATAGGTTGAGTTTTTTTTTTTCAATTCAGGGGTATGGCAGTTAGTTTAAGTATGATGCTGGGTCGTACGGGCTCCATCATTGGCACTAACGTGGCTGGTATTCTAATCAACGCTGCTTGTGAAATTACGTTCTATGGTTTTGGAGGATTATTAATATGTAAGTTCATATTATTATTATATGGAATGATAGAGCAGATAATATTTATAAAATAATTTTAAAAAATACTTGTAATTTAGTAATTCATAAAGAAGAACAAGCATTTTGATATATCATATTTTTTTGCCTTCACACTTTAAGCACCGTTCAAAAATAAGGAAACTTAAAAGTAATTATACTACCTATCTCAATTATATCGTACTTACTCATACTTTTTTATTGTTTTCAGTGTGTGCAATTCTCTCTTTACTCCTTCCTAGAGCGAGAAGACCAGAGCCCATAAGAAGTACTTTATAAACTTTATCTACTCAATGCATAACGGAAACAACAACTTTAAATAAAGACCGAAAAGAAAGTCCAAAAAGTAATGGACTACCGACTAAACACAACTGTGTTCCGTCGAGCTGATTTTAATGGCGGGTTCGTGGGTATTGTTATATATCATGCTGCGGTCCCGCTGCTGGCGAACGAATAAATGTTGATTTTTTTGAAATTATAAAGTCTTTTATTGATAGTTTAATAATACTTCCTATCCTACTTCCTACTAATATTATAAATGCGAAAATTTGTAAGGATGTGTGTGTTTGTTACTCTTTCACGCAAAAACTACTGAACCGATACAATGAAATTTGGTAGACAGCTGGATAACTGGAGTAACATATAGACAACTTTTTATCCCGACATTCCTACGGGATACGGACTTACGCGAGTGAAATCGCGGGGCGCAGCTAGTAGTTTAATAACTTCATTCAATGTAAAAAAGCTTACAAACCTACAGAAAATAATAATTGAGTCTAAGGAGAACACAATGTGTTCTCCTAACACAAACCTACACAAAAGGGTCAAAATATTAATATCAATTAATATCACTTAATAAAAACCGGATCTTAGACCATGTACATTATATTACTTTTTATTTTATTTCAACACCTCGGTGTATTTCCGATGATTCCGAACAATAAGATCATGCACTATTTTGAATTTCCGAGATTAGTCATTAGCAGCCCCGCCCCGTGATGAGATTTTTTTGACGTGACAACGTCTTAAATTAGGTTGCGGCTCGGAGTCACTCATGTGTGAAAAAGTGTAACGCCCGGTAACGTTACGATGAGTCACCGAACTATGATCGGTCCGCCGCGCGAGCAGCACTAGAGAATTAGGCGCATTGAATCGGCGCGTGCTTGTGTCTCTGTCTCTGTCTTTTTAGTAAAGAAAATATATTTTCTATAGTTAAAATTTGTGCAATTCTTATTTTCATTCAATTCCTTGTTCCTATTGTGCAATTTAATAATATTCATATCAATAAATATTCTACCGAGAAAAAGACGTTGTCACGTAAAATCTTCGCCCGTAAAACCGACTTTACAGGCAACCATTTTTTTTAATTACTTAACATTACATGGGACATTTATAATTCAGAGATTAGGCAACTCTGTAATATGACGTCATATTTGTAAACAAATTTGAAACTTTATTAACTTATTTAAAAAAAATACTAATTTAATTATTTCTTAAATTGACAGTAAATGTTAATTTATGATGAAAAAAAAAACTGTTTAATTTATCCTATACTATGCTTACTAAACTTGGCTTTAAGGCCTCGTTACTAAACCATAAAATCTTAAAAAAAAAAGTTCTTCTTCTTCTTCTCTTTCTTAATGGCTTCACCCAAAAAAAAAAGTTACAACAATTATATTGTCACCTATGACAACTGTCGAAAGACGTCAGTATGGAGATTGGAGAGTATGTCAATAAATTCAAATTGATAACCTGCATTATTACACTACTCTTTGTTGATAACAAATAAAGTTTGATAATTCAAAAATATCAATCACTGCTATTTTGCAATAAAACACGACAGTTATAAGAACTTATTAATAAATTGATGTAGTTATTGTACCAATTTTGTACTTAAAAGTTGTGCGACACAAAAACT
>NC_052120.1:7677724-7687099 GCF_012273895.1 Zerene cesonia | reverse complement strand
AGTTATAAGAACTTATTAATAAATTGATGTAGTTATTGTACCAATTTTGTACTTAAAAGTTGTGCGACACAAAAACTCAAGTAGTATAACTTGAGTAATATAAGAAACAAGTTACTAACTGCGTCTTCAGTAAACAATTAGCTACAGCTAGTTGTGTACATTATGCATCATGTTATGGATTCCGATAGTGAAGATGAGTTGCCACCAGGATGGGAAGAGAAATCAACTGAAGATGGAAATGTTTATTTTGTAAAGTAATATCTAAGTTTAATTAACTTATATACATTCTCATATTATGTGTTTTTTTTATTTTTTGAAGACATAATTTTTTTCTTTCTAAATTGTTCTAGTACATACAATACCAAAATACAATGGACACATCCTCGAACTGGAAGAAAAAAAGTGATTTCTAAAGATCTACCCTTTGGTTGGTCCAAAACTGTTGATGAAAATGGCAAAACATTGTATGTACAAGTTGAAACTGGAAACAAGACCTATGTAGACCCAAGATTAGCTTTTGCCAAAGAAGAAAAGAAATATACAAATGATTTTCGGCAAAGATTTGATGGTTCTTCAACAGCTTTTCAGGTAGAAATAACTAACAATAGTACTCAAATAATTTTAAAATGCATCCTACTTCCCTATCTGGGCTGAAAGATCTTAATATTATGCATTAATTTCTTAGTGATATAAATATAGATCGTAAAATAGCACTCAGAACCTATAAGAATTTCCAATTTGCTCTTATAGTTTTTGTCGTAAATACAATTGATATTTATATTTACAATGTCACAGGTATTACATGGAATAGACTTGTCAGGGAAATATGCATTAATAACTGGTTGCAACAGTGGTATTGGTTACGAAACAGCAAAATCCCTAGCTAGACATGGCTGCAATATATTATTTGCCAATAGAAATATAGATGCAACACAAAAAGCAATCAAACAAATTGTTGAAGAAACCAATGCTTCCGAGGACAATTTAAAAGCAATAGAGATAGATCTAGCTTCACTGCAAAGTGTTAAGAAGTGTGCCTCCTCTGTGAAAGCTATATTTTCAGAGTAAGTTAAGTTTGAAGTACAATATTTGGTTAATGCTCAACGATAGGTAAGTTTAATAGTAATTGTGTTCATCATTAGTATTGAATTCAAAGCCAGTATTCCTTCTATATTTTATAAAAATCTCATCTTCTTATAAATCAATACCTCAAATACACATTATGTACTAGTACAAACAAAAAGGAACAATAGTGACAAAAGAAACTAAGCAAAAAGTTGCTTATTATTTATTCTGAATATTGTTCTAAACAATAAAAACATATTTTAAATACTTAATTGTTAAGTAGAAATAATTGTAGTATTCAAGTTGTTACACAATATTATGCTTGTTCATGCCAATATAACCTTTATGTCAAGGATAAAGCATAATAATGATAAATAATAGTTTCCTGTACACAATAGTGTCTTATATTCAATACATTATAAAAATAGATAAAACAGATTAAACATAACTTAAATAAAATGTTGAAATGTAACATATTCTAGATTCACATTTATACTTGTTTGAAATCTTTGATAACTTTGTTCATGATTTAAGTTTGAATTGTCTATACTTATTGTATAAAACTGAAGAGTTTATTTGTTTTAACATGCTATTGTAACTACTAGAGCAATTATAAAAACTGTCATAGTATAGAATACATATAACAAGCCGCCAATTTCATAAGCACTGGTTGATCCTACACAGAAGTTTATAATAAGTTATTTAAATACAATATGCATGCCCAGCTAACCCCTGCACAGTTAGCTACACAGCACACTATTGTACACAATCCCTAAGTAATACTGGCTATATAAATACTATAGGCGAAGCAGGGATAGACAACTAGTATTGTAATATAACTAACTAAGAAATATTTTCTTACAGTCATTTGGATATGTTGATATTAAATGCTGGTATTTTTGGTGATGCGTATGAAGAAACTGTTGATAAAATAGACAAAACTCTGCAAGTAAACCATTTGAGTCATCTATACTTAGCTTTATTACTTGAGCCCTTACTGAAGCGCGGATCAAGAGTAATTTTTGTATCATCAGAATCTCACAGGTAGGTTTTTTATTAAGTGTGTTGAATTTAATATACTGCCATATTAATTTGACATTATTCTTACTAAGAACGTAAATCTTACCATCAAATTACCATAAGCAGACTAGAGTCTGTCAAGTATCTATAGTACATAATAGAGTCGGTAAATAAATCACAATTATCTGTTTATTTCAGGATGGCAAAATTAAAAAATGTATTTGTAAACCAGGATCTCTCATGTCCAAAGGATTGGTTTAGTTCAATGTTGGCATATAATAATTCCAAATTGTACAATGTTATAACTGCGAAAGTAAGTACCCCAATTTAATATATATGGTGAAGCAGTGATTAAGATTTTTAATCACACTAATATTATAAATGTGAAAGTTTGTTTGTTTGTATGTTTATCTGTAAATAACACTGAAATTACTGAACTGATTGTGTGGAATTGGAATATAGACAGGGTATGACCTGACTTGGGTGATAGGATACTTCTTATCCTGATTAAATGCTCCCTTGGAATAAAACAGCAATTTTGATATCTGGGCGGAGCTGGGGCGACCATACAGTATTCAGATAAATTTAATGAAATAATAGAAGTATGTTCTGAATAATGTTCACACATATGTTGGTGTTTGGACTATATATTTGTTTGATAGAAAAAAGGCAAAATTTTTATCGATTAGTTTTAGATTGGTCTGGTTTTTTACATCATTGCTGAGTATCATCAAAATTTGATCAGTGGTTTTTGCTTGAAAGAGCATCCTACATACATAACTACAAATAAAAGATGGCTTGGTGGCATTGTACATCCATCCACCCTCAAAAACTTTCATGTTATGATATAAGTAAGATAATGTATGATTGAAGTTATAGATTTTTTATCTATTACATTACTAAATACCTGTTACCAAATAAAATAGTGCAATAAAATTTCCAATGATGTGTTACAGATATTAAGTGAAGAATGGAAAAATAAAGGAATATGTGTGAACTCCCTTCACCCTGGGAACATGGTGTACACTAATATATCCAAAAGCTGGTGGTTGTATGGTGTTCTGTTTTATTTAGTTCGTCCATTCACAAAATCTTTGGTAAGTTTTTTTTATTCTTACATAATATAAGAAAGTGTTATTAGTATTAGTTACACCACTTATAACACAAGCATGCATCTATTCAAAAATATTTAAACTCACTGGAGCAGAGTCAGACCGAGTAGCTAGTATAAAAATATTTGTAATTTTTTGATTATGTAAGTGGCCTGTGTCCAGTGGAGATATATATGGGCACATGATGAGGAAAGAAGTGAATAATTGTGTATTTTATAGATTAGTAGATTTTGTACTTGCAATAAAAGCCTGTTATCTCTTTTATTTTTATTGCATACATTAGACTTCATCTAATAACAAAAATAAACATTAATAGTAAAGGAATTATTGGTATTTTCCAGCAACAAGCCGCTGCCACCACAGTATATGTAGCTACTGCTTCTGAATTGGATGGCGTTACAGGCCTGTACTTCAACAACTGCTTCTATTGCGAAGAGTCCGCTCTAGCCCGCGATAAAGAAATTTCAAACGAAGTATTCTCTTTATCTCTACAAATGATAAAGGCTCGTATGGGATCTGATGACATAAAAAAATATTTGGATAAATTTTGTACTAAATCGTAAAATGTATCAATATATAATATGGTGGGAGGGGAATATATTTTATTTTTGTATATGCTGGTGTTCTTAGTTCAAGAAAACGGTTTGAAATTGTGTCAACATTATAATTAGCACAACATATTTTAATAACACAATATTTAGTGACCACACTCGCTACACTGTTTGATAGTGGAATCTTGTAATTTCTAAATGTACACCATAAGGTGTGTGTTTAGTGTTATAGAAAAATAAAATATTTGTGTCGCGGTTTACAACGTGTCGATCTCTTATCTGGCTTCCATGTAATTCTCACATAGGGATTTATATATATTTAAATGTTTTGACATACTGTATTACACAGTACTTATACATTGTGAGAATATGGCCAATATGGAATGTACTGTAATACAATATTATTAATTTTTAATGACCCAAAAGAAAACTTAACAGTTAGTTTAAACAAACAGAAAACCTTAATGTTTTTTTTTTAAATTAGGATAGCTATTGTAGATGAGGGATAAATTTTTGGGATCGTAAGAAAACGGCTTCCGGGCCCCCACTCATCTAACGAAACACAGTAGCATTCGCATACTACTATTTCGCAGCCTTTTTCCTGTGGGAATGTGGTAACTTCCCCAGAGTGAGCCGGCTCAATTCCTACCGAAACGTGATCAACTCCCACATAGAAATAAATCTATAAAGGATACAACGAATGATGGTCTGATATACAAGAGTCACAATTGCTTTTCACATTAGCTATACACTATAGTAATTTATATACATACATTAACCATACCATAATTGTATTTATTATTGCATAGACATTATATCCATGGCTTGTGCAGATAAATATATATATTTTTTAAATATGATTTACTTTGTTACTGATTTTTTATTCTATCTACAAATATTTTACAATTCTTTAACCTGCCACACAAATTAATTGAATATTTTGTTAAAAATTACTGATGCATATAAATAATAATGGAATGGGCAATTTTTGCTATTTAATGTTTTTTTTTATCCTTTCAGTGGTGTTATCCTCAGAAACTTTCGCATTAATAATATAAGTAGCTAGGATATTATATTAATTAATATTACTAGCCATAGATAGAACTCTATATTCATATAATACTAGCTGACCTAGCAAACGTCGTTGTGCTAGAATAGTTAGCCCGAAATATATAATGTATAAAAATCACTTAAGTTTTTTCGAAGGGATTTATTACAAACGCTATGATACGAGAATGTATAGATTCAAACTGAGATGGTGGTTCAGTTCAGCTCGCATGAACATTCGTAGAGGAATTGTCTATGCGCTGCCTGCTTTATTTAAATGGGTTAGGGATAAGAATTAAAATTATGCTTAATATAAATTATTATTTTTAATGATGCCCCATTAAAAAGTTAAATTGTAAATATGATGGAACATAATCAAAAGGCCTAATTACAAAAATTCTGAAGTAAATTATGTATTGTTATGGTAAAGAAAATAATACATCGGCCTCTGATTATCCGCGACTACAAGCGCTTACTGAATTGATAGTATATTATAGTATAAATAGCTATTTTTACAAAAAAAAAAAAAACTAAAGTCGGAACGATACACGACTGCACGATAAGCATCAGCTTTCAAATATTAAAAGGATCATAAAAATTGATTCAACCAGTCGAAAGTTCTGAGTAGTTTATTGTGCAACGAGTCCCTTTTGCTAATAAAATAATATACTACCATGGTTGAACCACAATGATATAAATAAATAATGAAAATTGTAGTATTTTCTATTAAGTATACTACTAGTCTTTAGAAAATAAATTAGGTACTGCAGTAACTATGGTAGTTGTTACTATTTTATAATCTGTGACTATAGTAACGACAGGCTTTATTTCCAAAAGTCTAGAATTTTTTCAAATCCAATCCTTAACTATCATGAAAAAGAGCAAATATAAAAGAAAACACAAAAGGAATTACTTATAAATAGTTGCTACTAGAATTCCTATTTCATTTTTGTAAAAGTTGATTTATTGATAGACATTTTTATTGTATATCTATCACATAAATTCAAACTATACTATTAAAAGTATGGCAACTTGTAAATTCTGTGTCAAGGTGGGATGTCAAAAGCGATTTTTTTTTATCTTAAAAATCTCTTTGACAGATCGTTTCTAAAAAAATATATGTATCTGACAAAAAGTACATCTTACAGCTATCGTAATTAATTGCTATAAAACTAAAACATTATTTATTATTCCAAATCAAATTTAAGAAAAAGCAAAAAGATACGATCCGTTTCAAAGATATCTAGTAAACAAAATATGATGTTACTTCGGACGCTCCTTGGGGTCTAGTGTCAACTGTGTAAAATTTCATTCTGTTGTACCTATGTGGATTTCTCAAAATGTACACAATGATAAAATTTAGTGATTTGAACCAATCGTGGTTATTATAATAATAAAATGAGTGACAAGATCAACAGAGAATACTTCACCCCAGGCGCCGCAGCCTTCAATTATAATGTGGTAAGTTATTCTGAATACATTAATACATGGTCAGACTAAGGTTTAACTGATTTTGATTTATTATTTTATACTTATGTAGTTTTAGTCTTGTTTCAAAAGTTGTAAATGTCTAAATAACATTGCTCTCCTTTTCATAAATGTACAAATTATTGTACATATTGGAAATACAGATAAACACATAAAATAATTAAGGTTCATAATGCAATCAAGGAAAAGACTTTCACATAGTCCTATTTCTTTCCTACCAACATATCTGTGTCACCTACAACATGGTTTTAAGTAATTTACATGTATTGAAAACTACATATCTTGAACCAAGTGGTTTTATACTTGTTAATTTGTAAATTATTTACTTAACCATTGTTATTATTAATAAAGGAAAAGTATTTGATTGTTAGAATACATAGCTTTAATACTCATTTCTGTAATTTGAAACACATTAATTAATACGTAACATAATTTTTTTATGCTATTCCCGTTGAAACCAAGAACTAAATATAGTTTTGGTGTACTATGTTAGGTATGTTTGTCATTTTTGAAGTAAATAGTCAAAACAATTATATTTTTCCTTTGATATTGCATAGAGAATATTTTCTTCTAGTTATATAGCTATTCAGTTTCAAAAAATGGAAATACTATTTAAACATGTAAAATACCATTCCCACTATATAATTGTAGAATTAAAATAAAACTTTGAAAAGTAATGTTGCTATACAAAAATGTTCAATAATTTATTTCCCATGGTTTTACTTTAGTGCTTAATGCCGTAAACTTATTTAATTTTACAAAGAAAGTTTGGGTAAAAATTTTTTCAAATGAAATAGCTACATTTCCTGTGATTCTATGCAATTAACCCCTTGACACAATGTTAAAATTTGTATTAAAATAAGTTATCACATAGTTATTAAAAACAAAGAATCACATTATGTTAAAATATAATATTAAGATTATACAATCCCAAATAAGTTTATTCTGCAGCCATCTGTTTATCACCCAATAATGTTATTACATCAAATTAAATGTTTTTGTATATAGGGGCAATGAGGATAATTGTGAACAGGTGTTTTGTTTCGAAAAACATCCTAATATTTTTTTCTGTAATTGCAAATTGTTAGAACAATTTTTAATCTAATAAATTTTCATAAATATTTAGTAAAAAACATATTATCATTAGAAAAAGTAAAGCTTTTTAACATACTTAAAAGTTTATTGAAAATTGTTTCCAATTACCCACAACACATATATCAATTTCAATTTCACTGACTTGCATGTGCTTGTGAAACATAAGAAATTGCAGTATGCAGAAAGAAACCAACTGGAAAAGGAAAGAATTTTGTAACATTCTCTATGTTACAAAATTATAGGAAAAATATTTATTATTATACTTTCCAATAGTTCTGAGATCAGCAAGTTCGAGAGGGTGAAGGTTATAAGACCAAAAAATGGACTTCACAAACTTGGAAAAAAAAATACCAAATTTGATGAGATTATTCCTACTGAGATTAACTGTAAATTAAATGTCCTCTCATTTTTGTTATATTCTCTTTTTTTTCCAATTGTTTTAATTTTACATGTATTTAAATTTTTCAAAACCTATCTACCCTAGTCTCCATGTAGAATTTGTTGCTTGTACTAGTAATTTATAACTTCCAAGCTGTATCAGCTCAATATTGAAAATCGGTTTTCTAGCCCACAAAAAAAAGTATGTTTTGGCAAAAAATATTTGTAGTTCTTACAACTTTGCTTATGTTATAACTAGGTATTTAAAATGATTACATTGTTATATATTGAGTGAATATCATATATATATATATATATATATATATATGTATATATATATTCCATCAGTAAATAATATGTATTACTTTTCTAGTTTTTTTAAATTTATTAGTATGCTACGAGCCCCCCTTATGGGTTTATAAAAAGATACAATAATGTTTGAAATCGGCTTGCGCTTCGACTGAAAGAAAAACTTATTTTCCCTAATCCACGTAATTGAATTTAGCGATTAGAGTGCAAAATCTAGTGCGATTCCGCGTTCGAACGCGGGAAATTAAAAAATAACATCCATTGTTCCCCATTTTCTATTTTATCAACAGTTCACTCCAATGAACAATAAGTGTCTCGGTCTCACGTAAACAATGCGATGTGGGGCAGGCATCTGACACAATTTAATTTGTGCGAAATAATCACTCTATCATGTATTAATTGTTTTTTTTTTACTCTCACGTTTCTACAAAGCTCGAAATAAGAAACTTATGTATAGCTCCAAATACAAATTTGTTCATTGTTGTCGGACTAAACTTGCCTGTTACGTAAAATACAACAAATTAGCTGTTAGACAATGCTAGTGCCGACTTGGAATTGGGAATCGAGAGTGTATTTTATCCACGACTTCATTTGCATTGATTGTTGTTTGAAACTGGTTGTGTTACGCTTTGTACAGAAGTTGCAATATACAAAATGTATATAACATAGCCCATAGTGAAATATTCAATCGAAATTTTAATTATTATAACGTGGTTATGGTTTTTGTATTATTATAGGTACTTAATGTGTACTCCATCCTGCAACCTTGAAAATTTGTAGTATGGACAGTTAATTCACATTAAGTGATGATTTAGACACACACGAATTATAAATACGAGAGTAATTCGGTTTGTCAGTCTGCCTGTCCGCCAGCCTCTCCTACACTAAACCGAAACCGATTTGGAGGTAATTCAATGATGCAGAGATAGTTTTCTCCATTGACTACGCGAGCGAAGCCGCGGGCGGATTGTATCCATATATTCTATGCCCTATACATTTTCTTACAAGTCTCGAAGGTTGCATGTTCAAGGCAAAATTATTGGTAATAGGGTACCAGGAGCAGGGTGGCACTTGCGTGAGATCGTTTATTTCTATATAAGTAACATGATGTTTCGTAACTACAGAATCAGTCTTTGATGCGATATTTACCTACTGTTTGAATTAATCATGCTACATTGAATTTTACATGGTTGAAGCGAGCTGGGAAGGTCATATTTATTTAGCGCCTTGGGATTAACTCAAATAAAATATTAATACAAATTTATAATCTTTACAATTGATACATTTTTGTGGAACTAAGCACTTAAGTA
>NC_052120.1:7650516-7676724 GCF_012273895.1 Zerene cesonia | reverse complement strand
ATAATTTTAATTACGATAAATGACAACCCGGGCGGAGCCGGGGCGTGCAGCTAGTAATAAGATATAATATTATGTGGTTAAGGGATAGATTCAACACTATAAGTAATTGTTCATGAAAATCATACTTCTATTATTTTTCGATAAGTTATGTACGTACTACGTGTACATATTATATTATGTCCATGAAGAAATTGAAATTTATGAATGATATTTGAAAAAATTACCATCATCAACGAAATAGAATTAGGTATACTGCCCAAAAATAATTTTAGTAGAACGTCTATATTGTAAACTAGACGCTTGTCCCTGCTCTGTCCGGTTTTATCCCATGGGAGCATTTTATCAGGATAAAAAGTATCCTATCACCCAAGTCAGCTCATACCCTGTCTGTATACCAAATTTCCTTAAAATCCGTTCAGTAGTTTCAGCGTGATTGACGGACAAACATCCAAACAAATAAACTTTTACATTTATGATATTGGTGTGAAGTGTGATTACACGTATCAGTTTAAGAGCAGAGACAGGAGTGATGAGAGACCTAAATAATTTGTAAATCGTTCTCTAAACGTAACACTGATGAATATGTCTCACATAGATTTGTAAAATATCGATTCTTGAAGTGCTTCGTCATTCAAACAGTAGCTTACTAAATGTTCTCGTGTATGTGGCTACTAATGGGCTTTCATTTGAAGTACTTGCAGTCCTACAAATCCCCAATGGGTAATAGCATATCGGGTCGCTTATCGTCGCTAGCGTTGGGACAACGGGTTAGTTATTATTATGATCAAAGAACTATCGTATTTGAAAATAGTATGAGGTATCAAATAATCGATTTTGTTATCGAATCAATTCGTCACGTACGTATATACAAATCGAATCGTTTAAAAAATTTCGTCAGAAATTACTCTAATGTGAGTTAGTGTCGAATGCTATTATGTTACGATATCAATCCGATACTTGAGCATGACTAGCTAAATTAGGTTTTATTGTGTTCCTATATTGAGTAGGCAATAGGTAATTTTCGTTTAGTAGTAAGTTATTTATTTATTTTCTATTTTCAATTACATTTTTAGTGTCTGCCTAGATAAGAATTGTATTTCTAACAATATTATTTTTAACGTCTTAAAATTTTACGGACCATCTTTTACTTAATTTACGTATAATTCACGTAGCTTTCTCTTTTATGTCATTAATTTGTATGCTTCATAATTTTAATGGTAAAAGCCAAAGACATTTGGGTAAAACTATAATGTATTATGTAAATTATATTTGTTTCTATTAAATGCAGAAAGACATAATGACGAATGTGAACATAGTGGTAAATATGATTTTATATATCTGATCCTGCGATTTGATTTGATGATATCCCTCCCGCGTTTAAATAGACGCCAATACGATTTCCTGAAAATGTTTCTTATAATATACACAAATAGCTGATATTTGAACAATTTTTATCTTACTTCCTACTAATATTATAAATTCGAAAGTTTGTAAGGATGTGTGTGCGTTTGTTGCTCTTTCACGCAAAAACTACTGAACCGATTGCAATGAAATCTGGTACGTATATAGCAGGAGAACTGGAATAACATTAGTTTTTATATATTTTTGTAAACGACGCAATATCTATTTCCAAGTGCGTATAGCTACACAACAATGGGCACAGACAATATTATCCATTTATCGTAACAAGTTATTAACTAATCTTTAACTAATATTACCTATATTATAAAGCTGAATAGTTTGTTTGTTTGAACGCACTAATCTACCGGTGTAGTACCGGTCCGATTTGAAAAATTCTTTCAGTGTTAGAAAGCCCATTTATTGAGGAAGGCTTATGGGCTATATATGTACACGGGCGAAACTGGGGCGGACCGTTAGTTTACGATATTCCAAACATTTTATAATTTGTATGAGAAATATTGTAACCATTCGATCCATACTGTCGCTTTTGTGGCGTATATGCGAGTGATTGTTAAAAAGTTGACCCGATATAGACTCCGTAAAAACTTGTGTCGTAAGATTACAGATAATATATACATGAATATAGTTATACAATCTTTTTTATGAAATATAATCATTTTTATTCAAGATATTCACGGATAAAATGAAGGTATATGTTACCTATATGTACTAACCTATTTACTGTACAGAGATCATTTATTGCTTATGACCTTGAGGTGACATTACACGACAAAGGCATATTCCGCTTGAAGGGTACAACACGAAAGTGATTGTCAAATAGATACTGTAGTTATTGATGTATAATTATTTATATTTTATAGAATTTCACATGTTTTTATATTTTTCGTGATGTTAATCTCGAATATATTTTAAGATCCGTTACATTTATCTGACCCGAACGGATAGATATCTATCCGTTCGGGATAGATATCTAGTTGATATCTCTCCGTCTAACACGTCATCCATTTGTATGAAAAACATGTTTTTAACACGCTTTTATTAACTTCACCTGTATGTTTGTTTGTTTGTTTGTTTGTATGTTTGTTTGTTTGTTTGTAACTGACTTCTTTGGGCGCGATTTTGACCCACTTTAAACGGCCAGATTTCGTTCAAACTTTGTAGATTTATTGAGGACCGATGACAATACACTAATTTGATAAAATTATTCCAGTTTTCAATTTGCAAAATATGATTTTTGTTAAAGCGTGTTTTATAGTTTTTTTAAACTATTATATTTTATTTTTATTGACTTTTGTTAATCTAGTAATTAAGGAAATCAAACATAAATTGACCCAAATTTTTTCCTAAATTCCTTAATGTTTCAGTTGACTAACACTTTATAATAACGACTCACTAACATAATATTATACAATTTAGATAGTACTACACTTCACAGCAACATTTTGATACTATGATGTTTCTAGCTGCGCCCCGCGATTTCACTCGCGTAAGTCCGTATCCCGTAGGAATATCGGGATAAAAAGTTGCCTATATGTTATTCCAGTTGTCCAGTTGTCGACGTACCAAATTTCATTGCAATCGGTTCAGTAGTATTTGCGTGAAAGAGTAACAAACACACACATCCGTATAAACTTTCGCATTTATAATATTAGTAGGAAGTAGGATAGGATATACAATAGATGAAGTAGGTACTAAGTAATAACTTTATAAGAAGCTGTAGATGCGGTTGTGGACTACCTATTATTCAAAGGGCCACTTAAAATTGTATGGTTTAACCACAAACGATTTTCAGAACGTTGACTTACGTTGGAAGTAACACTAACTATATTCTCATTGAGTTTTCAACTGAAAATGAAATATTATATATTATTACTAGCTGTTAATTAACCGTGACTTCGTCCGTGTGGTTATTAAAATCTAATAAGATTAGTAAAAAGTATCCTATAGCACTCGAGAATAATGTAGCTTTCTTCTGATGAAAGAAATTTCAAAATTGAACCAGTAGATTCGGAGCCTTTGGGTAAAACTTTTCCTCTTTTTTATATATCTATTGCTCTGTAATGATCAGATGAGTAATACTAATTTCCGGCCATATTCAATTTAGGATTCTTAACAAATTGCAACGATCTTTTGCATTAAAATTTGGACATGGACATATTTGTTTCTTTAACGTATTTTATATGAATTGTGCTTTGTTTTATGCATTAAATAGTATCATTTTATAAGTACATACATATCCAAACTGAAATCACTTTATGTACTTTAATATGACACGAATAATTTTAGAATCCATGTTTGTGTGTAATCGTTCATTTGATTCATAAAACTGTTAGGAACAAGAATATTAGGTACAAGTGTAGACGATTAGTCTCAGACGTGGTAACCATAATTTTCATAAATCGATGGTATTTAAAATAACAGGTGGCCTGTTAGGTAAGCAGAGAAAGTCACTAATAACTGGCTGCCTCTGGTACAAGCAGTGTATTAGGAACTTTTGTAATCATACAAATTATAAGCACGCAGTAGGTATGAATAACTGAATGGCCTGCTCTGGGCATTACCTACATATGTAATTTCTTTGTTATAAGAGTGGATATATACTAAGTAACGAGCAGACAAATAACTGACTGCGATTCTCTAATGGCTCGTTTGTTGCTTTCGGATTATAAGGTTTTGTTATATTTATGGCTACTTTGTTTAACGACATTGTATAATGTTGGTTATATAATTTCACTGTTTTATTTCCTGCTTACACGTTTTCAATGTATTATTATGTTTACAAAAAAGGCGGTTTTAGAATAAATAAAAGCTAAATGTAGATAAATCAAAGTTTGTTTGTCAGATTCCCAATCAATACGCTTCCGTCAGATTTCCGGACGAACATGTTCTATGCGTTTATCAGAATGGGCGAAATTGGATTTCTAAACGGTAACCCGCATTTCCTCGTCACGCCAGTTGCGTCGCTTATGCGACCTGACGATCGACTTGGTGACTTTTGGCGTGATATACGGACAAGTTATTCGTTATTCGAATGGTCTCATATTCCTTTATTATTATGACGCTGGTTACTGGAAATTAATTGACAAATGTCTCCTTAATTATTACCGCATATCAACATGACAACGCAACGTCTTTACCTTCAGTAACGCCTTCACTTCGTTATTATTTCACAAACACCAAAAGTTATATGCAGCATTTTATTAACCATACAAATAGCTATTCAAAGAGCACATTTATAGCACTCAAGGATCAAGTAGGTACATATCCAAAAGAAAGAATTTTTGTAATCGGTTAAGTAGTTCCTGAGATTAGCGCAATTAAACAAACAAACTCTTCAGTTTTATATTATTATTTATTAACCAATAAATTTTGATACAAAATACAAACATTCATTAACATGGTCACTAAACAGTTTTTAGTTGTTGACGTAGAGATGAATACACATTAATGTTAGTAGGTCATTTGGGAAGACACATATCAATCAGCTTAACTGATCTTTTTAGTCTGCGCATAAGTAGGTAACCAACCAGCCTACCTCGGTCATGGCATCTAGAGCAAAATATTCAACAAACTTACCTTTGGTGACAACTCACAACATGTATTTCAGAATATGCATGTTTAATTTAATTATATGTACTTGTTTAATGTGTCACAGTAACAGTTGTGTTTCGCCCATTCATATTGATACCTTCTTTGCTTGATTGTAAGTACTTATATTATTTTTTTTGGCACAGAGTGAAGTGTAGTAGGATCAGCATTAGTAAAAGTACCTAATAATTATCCATAGTTCCATTCCTTCTTACGACATGTGCACTCATGTCGTAATTATTAGCCAATTTTCATCTATAATTTAGAGGAATTGCACCTTGCGTAAAAGTCCCTACTTAGCGCTGTATGTTCGAATATAATTTTAGCATCGATATGGAATGTAATTATTATCTAAAAGGCCATCGCGCAGAAACAAGTTCCACCGTGACATCACATTTTGGTGCCGTTAGATTGGCCAGGTGGGAAATTCCTCTGACGTCATTTTTGTTTTTAATTATTGAAAACAATATAACGAGGAATTTCCTATCTCATCTCAATATGTATAAATTACTTGTCACATTGTTTGCCCTCGATGTACCTACTCCAAAACTACTCAACCGATTTTAATTAAATTTGCACACCATGCGCAATTTGATCCAACTTAAAAGATATAAAATAATGCTGGTTTGCCAACATCTATTTTTATTATGCTGTTTAGTTTTAGGTCCATGTGTACCGTTCAAATGTCTATACTTGCTTAAAAAAATTCAAAGCCTTCATATTTTCGCGTGTCCGACCTCGGAATTAATACGCTTGTAGATTAGCACTTATTCCACCCACAGATTGCATCAACTTGAAAATATTTGTGAAGGCGTTGCGGGTTTCAAAAAACTTGTCCGCAATTATAAATGTATTCAAAGACCTAAGTCGGCTGTAATCACTTAATAATTTATAATGTAACTCGACATTAGATGGACAATAGACACGCAAGTCTTACCAAATAACAGCTACCTACTTCCTCTTTGTTTTATACAACTGTAAGAATGAAAAAATGTCTAGAAAGTTAGATTATGCACAAAAAAGTATAAAGTATTATATTTAATTTATTCCTCTATAGGTTTACTATATGTTAGCTATCAAACTGTATCGGTAGATGCTTTTACTTTTATTCAATTAGATCTTGTAGGTACTTAACATGTTTCATACTCGAATGAAGAGGATTTTGAACTAGACTGTAAGCACTCTTCATTGTCTGGTTATCGGTCGCGTGTCCACCATATTATATTAAGTTAAAGTGAGCGCCCGACCTCCTCGATTCGTGACACAATGTGATACTAGGTGCGGAGTGTAGGTGTGTCAGTTTGCATGGTAAAAATTGCACATACTTTCAGTTAAAAGTAATGGGAATCATTAGTTAGTATATAGCATATTCGCCAATTAAATATGAATATTGGACTGCGGCCTTTAGCTACACTACGCGTATATAGAAAGGTCCAATTGGATCGTACTAACACTTAATAAAGAGAGCCATTTTGTTCTGCGTTTATTGTTAGAATTTTCAAATACGAGTCACCAGCTAATCTGGGAGTGAACTGCGACAGAGAGAAGGATGCATCCTTACAAATGACGCCTTTCATAGCAGCATTTTTAAGACCTCTCTTAGTCCTGCCTTTCCTGCTTTCCGGCGCTCTCGTTGGTAATGTTGGCTTCTTGTAAAAGTAATGAACTACTCCTGCGTAGGTCTAATCGTTTTTCGTTTTGCTATACATTTAACCTGACCTGAACCTGTTTGAAATAAAACCAACTTAAATGATATTTATCGCCACTACCAACATAAAATCGCATTGTTTCTTCCATTGGCCATTTCATTAAAGAATAAAATAAATAAATGAAAAACGTGTATATAAATTCATAAACGTATTAATTCATTTATATGTTTAGTTCGTCAATATTTTCCTGATTTCATTGTATTATATTATCCCAGAACTAAGAATATTAACAATAGCTGCGGTTAACATACCAGAAATGGATCAATTAATGAAACACGTTCAATCGTCCAGTAGTAACAGTAATTGCATAATCACTTAACGTATCTCCATCTATCGATGTTATCACGTGCTCGCTTAGAGATGCTCTCGATGAAGTCGAAATGATTTTATCACATAGCTCACGAATAGTTGTTGTATCACTGAACGATTATGGTATGGTTTCGTCACAACAGAGGGCCTGCTATGAAAAGTGAAAACGATGTAAATATCAGTCAATGAGGTCTGAATCCATAAGGCGGTGTTTAGGATCTTACTTAGATTAAAATGTTTATATACATATAATATTAATTTAGTGTTTAGTATGTGACCAAAGTGCAAATGGTAAACATCACCGATTGCTAACAAATCAAACACCTAGATCTAGAACGTTCCATTTTTCTTATCTAGATTATCTGCAGCTTGTAACTTGAACTTGAGTGGCGTAACCAATATGCATCGAGGTGTATTTTATGTAGCGGTTTTTAATATGATATCCGATGTAATTTGATTCATTGTTTCATTATTGCGTTGTTTCAACTCGGTATTATTTGTTTTGCGGTAATAGATGTATACTTCCTTCATCTTATTGTTTTATTTTAGTCCGCTTTGCGAAACTGAATTACGGCAGGTGTATTTAAGATTTTGCTGCATTTATCAATCATCTCATTTTCCACACATGCAATGCAACTATATTTCTTATATAACATAGGTTTGCTTAAGCGTCTTTTGAATAAATTACATTCGTCTAAACGACTGAGGAAAAGTTATTGCAAATCGCGTCTGCATAACCATTGTTTCCTGTAAGCCTCGAACGATGCATTTACGATATTGCGAATAAATTCACCCGAAGATAAATAAGAGCCTTGTTTTCTATACATATACAGCAATTAAATGGAAAGTCCTATCACACTCGTGTTACTTGTAATGCGGGCTTAGTTGGCGTTATCGATATTAATGATGCCATAAGTTGTTTTACATCCTGTCGAAGCTCAGCTTATTACTCGGAAGAACAAACAGCTAGACAGACCGGTAACTATAAACACTTAATTGAAAACTTTAATGGTGTACTTTCGATATAAAATAAATCAGTGATATCTATGGGATAGATAGAAATCCGGATAAATATTATTTGAAGGTTCGGTAATTGTATACGTTACAATGGTACATAGTTATAGTAACTGTCAAATATTCAGTAACCTATTTATTAGCTGGAAGGTTGTCTGATTGTACACACCCAGCAAACGACTAACCCTCGGTGAACACGCAAAACAAACTACTCTAATAGGTAGAAATGTAGGTCAAACTACAAGACTTGGTGTTTGTTACAATATCATAGATGTTTCATTTCGTCAAAGTAACAAGCGAATCAATTATATTGTTAGCTTGAGGAACTGAAGACGATTTTTTAAATGATAACAAGACACGAACGACGTCGGTGACAGCTATTTTTTAAGTAATATTTCCTTCTTTTCTTACCCTCGTAAATGCCATTCAAAATTATTGAAATGTGTTCTATTAAAACATGAATGTATTATTTACCAGGATTATTTTTTGGAGATTCGTCAAGTGATAGTCTAAATTAATCGTCCAATTTTTTTCTTTTCTTGGAATCACCAGAATATTGGTAAATAAATGTCTATATCAGTGTAGATATAAAAACAATAATGACAAATTATAATTTGATATTATATATTGATAGAAATTATAAACATTCATAAATAAATGTATATAGGTAAATCGTCTGAACACATCTTAACGTATCAAGAGTTGATATTGGTTTAAACCTATAGTTCAAAATAATTTCGTTCTGGTCTAATACTAAACGGATAGGTTGAAAGTCTTACAGTCTTTCGTTTACGTTTTGCGGTTAGACATTGCAGTATTACGTCTGTACTTGTGAAATATTATGTATTTGGAGCGAAGATGAACAACCAATGAAATAATACATTTTGAAATAGTTAATCAATCGAAATATCATCTTATGAATCGCTTCTTTTGCTAAGCCATGTTTTCATTTACATAGTTTTTTAGAAATTTGTATACTTACCTATTTTATGTATAAATAAGAGAGTATCAGATACTGTATATATTATCTAAAGAATATTTTTATTCATTATCGTAATACGGACGAATATAATTCAATTTAACGACGTGCACACGGGTGAACACAATTCTTCACGAGTCTGCTAACTCCGAGAGATAAATCTGATGTTATCGCCGGTGACATTATATCAGAATTCATTGGCCAACTCATTGTCTTTGAATCGGCTTAATCAATTTGTATGCATTTATCACTTTCTGATCGTACTTTCTATAATTTTATTAACAGCTTGTTATGAAACATTGTTTCTCATTTCTTGATTTGAGAGGGCTTTCAAAATAATATTGACATAGACAAGAGAACTTCTTAAGCTTCTTACACATTTGAATGTGAAGCATAGTATCGCCTACGAAATTTAACTCTAAAGAAAACGAGTCATTGTTTGGTGTGCAATTTGCATAACACACGCCCACATAAACACTTATTAACCATGTACGGCGTTTAAGTCCGCCTTTCGAATTAACTAAATCACTGTCGTTTTCTTGCCAATCTTCCGGTACAATTTCACTTCGGAGTTTATTATATGTAATCATCTGATCGGCGATTTATCGTGATTAAGTTATAAGTAAAATGGCATGTGAAATCTTTTCCATGATGACGTAATGGGTTCTCCTTATCCGAACGGTGGATTGATAGTTCAAGCATTTGAGCATTCTACCACTATTATCCAGAAAAGGCCAATTGATCATAACATGATCCCGCTGCTACCTGTTATTCGTTTAATGGTAGGTTGCGAACACTAAAATGTTCCTAGCAGTTATCCCAGACGTCGAACGTTGGTGGAAGATAAAATCATCAGTGTTAATGGCTAGTTACCCATATATCTATTGAGTAGAGCAAAAAAATGTCTCTCTTTAATTTTCTCAATGGGTACTAGATACTCGTGCATGATATTCGTTTTAATTGAAAACAGTTGACGTGGTTTGTTGTCGAATTGTTGGTCATCGCGTAAACCGCCATACTATAGATATTATGGTAATATTTTACAAATGCATCAATTTGAAATGTCAATGAATGCAATTATTGTTAGAGAGTGAGCCTCTCCGTTTTCCTATTACTTTATCGTTAACCTTCTACAGAAAGGTACGGAAGCTAGAAACTTAAAAAAAAATCAACCTACGCATTTTAATGTACCTACTCTCACCGTGTTTTTCTTTTTATTATGTGATCAATATGCAATTTTTTTCACCTTCGACACGTCGGTGAAAGCGTTATCAGACCGATCGTATTTATGGTCTACGAGAGCGTCATCGATCTGAGTGCGGCGACCTATCGAAATCGCGTTGTGGTTATGGGGCGTTACATGATAATGGCTTTCCGCTACTTTCTGTTTGAAAGCGGTTCTTTTGTTTAAAGGGCCAACTTATGGGCAGGCAAATGTCTTAAATTGATTTACCGCAAAGTTTTTACATAATCTTCTCTACAGATTTACGGTTTACGAATTTCTCTCGGTACCGACTGCTCACTGGCCCTATTTAGGGCATCATAGACGTGACATCTACAGACTCTAAGCATTCTTCGTGCCAGTGCAGAGGTCTACTGTAAAATTTCTAAGCACAACGTTGAAACAAAAATTATCGTCACGGCCGTAATCGCTATTACGGTTCACAATTATTTTTTGCTTACGTTTCAACATAAGCCATGGTTGAAACACTTGAAATCTTTCGGCCACCAGGCAAAGAAACAAATGCGGTGACCGCTGACTAGCTGCTTATTACGAAGAGACGGTACTGAGTAGGTATACTGTCTCAGCGGACGGTACTGAGGTGTATTTCTAAGAATGTCTGCCCGATACGCGGGACTGTTAACGACCATTGATTTTTTAAATAATTTCTTGTTAAGCAATATAGAAATGTTTAAAAATAATTATTCCTATCTTTATACAAAGTGTGTATTTATACTCTTTTAACCTCTATTTTGCTATATACCAGCGGTTAAAATATGATTATAGGCTACAATTATCATATTCACGTATATTAAATTCCTTCGACGAGAGCAATCTTAGATAAAAAAGTTACCCAATAAATCACTTTTTTACTTTATTCCTAATAAGATGTTCGATTCGTTGAATTATTTTATTCTTGTTATCCTCAAAAATCATCATAAATTTATATTATACGTAAGTTAATAAACTGTACTGTCAAAGAAATAACCTTGCAGCTACAAATTTGCCTTGTGCTTAGAAATGTTAGAGAATAATATAGACAATTTATATATTTTACACATTTTGCGTTACCCTTGTATCAAGATGTACTAAAATTGGCGATATTAAGTTGATAAATATCTAAAATTGCAACGTTTCCGCGTTTAAATCGTAATGTCTATTGATGAAAGATCAATTGCATCGGAGTCAACGACCGTGTCGTGCACAGCAAGTAACATTACTTGCATATTTATACGTGGCAAGTATGGTCTGGAATGCTAAGATTTTCTTTTTATACCGTATCTTACTAAATAAAATCACATATTCATTGCGATAGGGTAGAAGAAAAACGGTTAATATTTCATTGTAAGTAAAACATGAGATCAATGTATTAATTTAAATGCGTCAAAAATGAACGCTGCAGCTATAATTGATAGTATTTATATAGTGTAGTGAATAATTGATGATTAAACTGTTACGGCAGATTTTTAATTTTTGTTCAAATATAAGAAACTATTCATAAGCAGTGACTTTGCATAAAATGAATGCGTGGCGTCGTGCCACAATTTAGGGTTGTCATTTTGGATGCTGAGCATGTACAATGTGAAAATGCAATGTAACATATAACATTTTGTTGTTAAATTAGTATAACCGTAGTCAAAAGATACTTAGCAACTTACTTTTTACTTGTTTGCCCATTCCTGGTATATATTACCAAAATTAAACAAGTGACAACCCTATCACGCTCTGATATTATAATATCAACGAACTGAATAACATTATTCTTCACCGATTTACAGTTTCGCTTGAATCAAATTGAGATCACTGAAATTGTAGTTTGTCGATTCAATTTTGACAATTTATTTAGCAAAATAGTGATGACATTGTGGAAGGAATTAAATAAATACCGATGTATTCTTCCAATCATCCAGCGTAGGATTGTCTTAGCAATTGCAATATGGGATTTTAACAACCTTAAGTGGTGCTTTAAATTACCAGAGCATATAACGCGACATCAGATACACATCTGTCACAGGCATACTTTAGACAGCGTAGGCTCTTATCGGCGAAAGCAGTCGCGTGAAATGCGCGTGAGCAACTCGATCGCAAGCGCTCTGCATTTCTATTGCAATTCGCACATGTACCTACGTTGAACATGCATACGTTTTCTAAATTTCGACATTTCTTTTTGTTGTTGTATTGTTGTTCTTATGACGCGTAATTATCTTAATTAATGAGTGTGGTGTCTACACCGTTCGTTGTTAACAAATTACCTTCCACATTCACCGATTATTCGCTTATCGCGTCTAAGAACAACGTTATTGTGATATAAATTGTTCTCGTGGTGTCATTACGCCATTTACACAATCGAATTGTCAGACAATTGCGACAAAGACGATAAATAAAATTGCTTTTCGTCATATAGTGCGCCAAATAAGCGTTAGAACGGCGAGGTCGTAATTAAATTTTCAAATGTTAAAAGATAAGTTCTTCAGTTCAGAATGTTTCTCTAGTAAAATCAAAATTTTTGCTGGAATCTTTTTAGAGTGGCATGTTTACATCATGTTTCATCCATCGTTTGATAAAGTTAACTCTGTGAAATATTAACGAGCAATTTGAAAGAATTTCGAAAAAGTCGACATTTTTACAGTGTACATGACCTAATTAAGCTTGGAGGTGTAGCTTCATAATTAATCGCGTGACCTGAAATTCGGTGTAGAGTGTTTTACTTGATCTATGAATAAAAATGTTACTGGGATTCTCTTTGTCAGCGGAGAGTCTTTTAAAACTTTAATCTGGCAACCTATTCTATGTGTGTATGTCTAGTATGAATTCGTTCCGAATATAATATTTGACACTATTGGTAAATAACCACAAAAGCATCAAAAACAAATTTGCCTCATAACTATCATAGTATTGTGTTCGGTGTAAAATTATTAAACTTTCACACTCCCTGAAAACTGAAAACTACCTACCTACTGAGAGATGTTACATGACTAAAGTCATTAATTTACATTGATGAAATAGTATTTTCAGCACCAATGCCACTTAATTTAATAATTTAATTAACTACGCTTATTGCCGTAGGTAGGGCCTTTAATAATAGCTAGTTCCAATGCCGTGTATTTTAAATTAAGTGTTTAAGTACCAGTAAAAAAATAATGTTAGGTCATAAGTTATAACACAATCGGTTAATTTTTTTATTTATTCAGATAATTGCAAATACATTTGTGAAAATTATTTTATTTATGTAACAAACTAAACTGTAACATATGAAATTAAAGGAAGGTACCTATTAATAATTTAACCAAATATATAAAAAATTATACACATTTAAGAATTTCAAAATATTAATTAGATCCGATCATTCGTCAAGTAGCATTTGGTTTGATATCGACGCATCAATCCATTAACTCTCGGCTCATAACATCGACTTAACAAGGTTTTCGTGTCACTTTCTTCATCGCGGCATCACTATAAATGACACTACACGATTTAGTACATATGTCAAGTCCTTCCGAACACTTTCGATGGCTCCGAAGCGAGCGTAATCGACTATCACTTTAATTCCGGTTTGCGGTTATTATTCAGATGCATCGGCTCCTCTATCTTCACACGAGCAAAAACTTGTTTGTTAATCACGTCACGAACACTCCAAACTAAACTTTCTTTAAGTGCATTGTCAAATTTCTCCCGCATTGAGAAATGCGCCTCTACAATAGGCGTATTAATGCCTCAGTCGGCCATTGTTGAATCGTTGTTTATGTTTTGCATTTTTTTTGTTTATAAAAGATGGTCGAGTTTGTTTACTGATTGTGAAATAAGTACCAAAAACAGTGCGCCTTTACATTGAGAAATTTTTGAACGAATGAGTCACTGGCGGCTTTGCGACTCGCCTACCGCGAAATAATGCAAATTAATCTTGCGAAACTGAATGTATTAATGCGAGCTTGTAAAATCGTACGAGTATATACTTACGTATGTTATTTATGGTCTTGCTTCTTGTTAATTATTTTCAGATTTATTTAACTATAACGATTTAAAATATTGAACTTTGTAGCTGAGCCAAGAGTTGATTAAGCTATAGCTTATAAATGTAGATAGTATATAAGTACCTCTTTATATTTATATAAACAGCATTAGGTTTTATTGATCTTAATATCCCATAACATAGATGTAAAAATCAACCTAATATAAATGAAATTTATGAAAATACAGAATCAATTTTTAAAAATTCCGTTTGTTATGTATCCCTGAGATATAGATGAAGTGCATGCTTCAAACATAACATTTGCAAAGAGAACGTACGATAAATGATATTGCTTTCGGAATAATACTCAGTTTTTTTTAATAACGTTGCATCAAAAAGTAAGTAGATTTCACAAAGCATAACAAACTTCGTTTTCAATCGACATCTACTTCGAAATTACGAAGTCTCATTTTTAAATAATTTTTAAACGTGTCAATGCCGAAACTGAGAAACACCCACTATAGTATAAGAAAGGCCAAAAAATGGGTGTAATGATCAATGATATTTTGATTCATTTGCTCATTGAAAGCTTAGATTAATTAGATATCGTTAATGTAAACATGAAGGTTTTTAGTAATGTTCATATTATAATATGCTTTACGTCTATTCGAAGTATTCATAAATATTTAGAGACTGCGCGATCGTCATCGTCTTCATAAAACAAAGCGGTACTAGATTGTATTGTCTGCATATTTCCAATCTGCATTCATTAGCAAGAATTCATTTCGATTGTTACTATACCAGGCTTAACTTTTTAATATAAAATTTATAAAAAAGGTCCATAAATATTCCAAAAGTTTAAAAAATGTAATTTTAAATTATTAGTTCACACGGAGCGGTGTATTGTTCTTATCGGTAATTGTTAATTGCACTTAAACTATAAATTATATTTACACTTGAATATTATATACCTACAAATAAGTAATGTTTTTAATATTAAGCTGGGTCGTATCGATGTACTTATATCAAGAGTATCGGAAAACCATGACGCTCAAAAGATATTGGAAATTGTATATCTCCAGTTAGGCACTCAATAAAAAAGTTACCACAAAATATAATAAAGAAATTGTTCCACTTTCACTATATTGTTGTATACCCCATGGGATTCCCATAAAAACAGGGAAAGTATGTAATTGACGGACGGCAAGGCCGCCTCGAGTCTTGTCACGCCCATCCTGCAACATAACTGATGGAGAGAAAAGTGAAACTGGCGGAATGCTTTGATGTATGTTATATGGATGTCTGGAATGGTGTGGCGCCATATGATTTGGTCATATCGCTTGGCGACTCGATTTACCTTTAACATTTAAAGAGAATGATATAACTCAAATGATTTGTATCTCGGTAGTACACCGCTATGCTCCACTTTTTACCCCAGTCGCGTCGTTTTTTGTAAAACAATACACGTATTATAAACCATAAATCCGTAACCATCCCAATGCATTTTAATAAAACTTTTTAGTTTTATAAGTAGGTACCTAATGAATAAAATGACTTAAATTCAGCGCACGCGATTAATTTAGAGTAAAGCTTTAATAATTAATCGACAACACGAATTAGACATCAAGTCAAGAGGCGTGCTGTATAGTGCTTTTAGCTTTTCATTAATATCGATGTAAGTACCAATATGTATGAGGAAAAATCAATTATTTCAGTGTTACGATATGATAATAAGACAGGATTAAAATAATAAGGTGAGAGTAGTATAGACAACATGGTCTGAAAAAAAAATTTGGAGAAAAACCTAAATAGATTACGTTTTGCTTCGTAATAACAACCGATTTGATATGATGCTAACATTCATCGATTTTCCATAATGCAGTACCAACGGACCGAGTTGTGGGTTCCTATAAGTATTATCACTCTTTGTATTAATGGTATACTTCAGTTTGCACTTAAAACTAACAAGAAGGGCACGTTTTAATATAATGCTATTTATTTGTTGCCTTATTAGTCCTTCACGGTCGGCAGATTTTCACCCTTGACGGTTAAACTGGTAGGAAAAGTACCTACTAAGTGGTTTATTTAGTTAATAGAGAATATTTATATAAAAGGTGCCGTACTATATTATATGACATATAGTATAGTACATAGTTCATTAAAATCGTTGTGTACTATCATCGAGCATAACAAGGCTCATCTTGGAGAAATAAAAATGAAAATTTATCTAATGTTTATGAAGAAATTAATGATAAATAAATACAAAAACAAAAACTCTGTAAACATGTAAATATAAAAATACTTTATTAGTTGATAGCACTTTTACTTATCGGGCTATTACGGCGGGGTCTGTAAATTCATTACAGTTTGATTGTGCTTGTATTTCATTATTAACATTTACAACTATTATAAAACGCCTTTCATGTAATTTGTGGCTTTCTCCTTTTATCGCTTTTATCACTGCGTTTGTTATCGTACGCGACTTGCTATATTTCTCAAAACAACATCGGTAGCTTGCGACGCCGGAGACAGGCACCGTTCCAGATATATATTAGAGTTTGTTGCTGATAGCACCGAATATCGATTCTCCTGCGGAATAACTATGCAGTGGTAAAGATAATTTGACGTCGAACTCGACACTGTGTCGGATTTCTAAATTAGTGCCCTGCATAAATCATCCTGTGAATATAATCTCGATTAGCAAAATGCCATAAAATTTCACGTAAAGATAATATATTTTTTAATCAAAACACAATGCTTGCGAATCCATGAGGAAATGTTAAAGGCAAGTTAATTACAATTATTTATATGTCACATTTGAATAGTTAACTGTTCAAATTAACAGTCTAATTGTTTTGTAAGTTATGAACAAGAAGATTGCGCGTTTGTTGCGATGCTATCTGTCCGTAATATATGAAACAAATGCAATGTAAAACAAGTATACAATTTGCTTTGGAATTTCACGCATTATTTGAAGTGCACGTTGGCTAACTTAGAGACTGCAACTTTATCGATGTTGGCTCTTGCTTTACGCGTAAACAAGTGCGAGCTCGAAACTGGGTTGATGTTTTTGTCGTAATATCTGGTGTTCTAGGTAAATATAATGGCCTGTTACGTGAGTGAATACGTATGAGATTTCCGCTCTCAAAGGTTAGATGTTATCTGTTACGATCAAGTTTAGTATCAGGTTAACTCATATCTCGCATGAATCTTGCTCGGATTTACACTTGCATGTCGCAGCTGAAATTTTATAATAACAGATTTCCGTTTAAGAATCTGCTTAATTTATTATTGATTCTTTGTGAAGTAAATAACGTATCAGTAAAATTTTTCATTTAAACTTTTCACTACTCGAAGCCGCATCAGAGTGTTTCTTGTTCTCCATAAAGCAATTTTCCCAAAGCAATTAGCAGTATTCTTTAAAAAAAATATAAAATCTAATTAGATCTTGTGGTACGAGTTGCTAGATAAAAATGTTCTTCCTTTTATGTAAGTGCTCTTGTTACATAACACTAAATCCTTCATTTATAAACTCTTGATTATGGTTAAAATTATTCACTATTTTGTATGTATATGTTGCGGATTATACTTTTCCAACGAGAGAACACTTTTACAATCCAGCGGTTAAGATAATATATGTATTTACAATTTTACAGTGATAAATATATTGTACATATTAATCATATTTTTATAAGCACATAGAGAAGTAGGTAGCTATTTAAATTCCACATGGAGCTAATTTCTGCATACATTAAGTCCATATAAAGAACAAACAAGCCGTAGGCCGATTTGTATCTAATATATCGCCGCGCACGCACTTAGTATGCAAAAATCAGTGCGCCCGATTTTTTCGCGCCGCAGCGAAATGAGTTATTGTCAGTGAAAATGAAATACGATTCTCATAGTTACGCAAACAAGAAGTGTAACATAACAAGGTGTTCTAACAAAAGGTGCGCTACTTCCATTCGGCTGCTGCACTCGTAATTTCATTACTTCCCTTACAAATTATGTAATCTAAAATTACCTCGCATTACATGTATAATGGGATATAGCGGAGTGGCGACTACTAGCGACGGACTGCTGTTAATTGCTGTCCATCATCTCGATACGTCTTGCACATCGAAGGTTTGTGTAATGGCATTTCGACATGAAGCCTGTATGATATGATTAGTTCTTTGTTAGGTGATAATTACGTTCCAGTTACGATGCTACCGAATAAGAAAGGCATAGTTTGATAACTATTGACATGTTAATTGGAATTATTTACAAAACTGGTTTATAAGAATGCATAATTAACATAAAAGAGAATGAAGAACTTTGAAACGGTTTTAAGTACATAAAAACACAAGTTGATAAAGATTTATCGTTACGTTTATAGTGGATGGACAAATAAAAAGGTCGGTGTAATTGTTCGTTATGAAATTTATGTGGTAGATAATTCGCCAAGAGAAGTAATAAATTCAAGTTCTTTTTATAAACAACATACGCTATTCTAATATTATTGTACAAAAAATTTAAAAGAAACAACATTTGGGCATCCTAACAAGAACTCACGTAAGTAAATAAATTACTTACGTGAGTATTATTAAATTCGTTCAATATATCTTCCAGTCCTGTGTCTTCTTGTTGGACAGATGCATTTCGCATCTGTTTCATCGGTCGATTTAATTTACGGACAAGGTGATCAGTCGCGGGCGCTTACATACCGAGACGTGGTTTTAAATTTTTTTTCTAAGCTTCAAATACAAATAGAATTCAGGATCACTAAGTAAAAACCCTAGTTTTTTTTAAATTACTACAACAATAGGTCTGCATCAAGTTCTCTTGTTGGAGTAAATAAGATTTTAAAAATATTAACACTACTGAACTGTTTATGGGAACACATGAGCTATCGAAATACTTTCTCTTTCCTACGGGTTCGTCCGCAAGTGAAACCGCGCGGCACAGCCAGTCCTTTATAATTCTGGTCCGTTCTAATTTTAGACTAGAGCTTTGAGTCGTTAGTCAAAAGCTATGCCGGTTTTATTGACTCGTATCCGGTGCCTGTAAAGGCATGACCAGTCACTTTTCAAAAGGGTGCGGTTAGGTTAACCATTAATAAAACAGGAGAGTAGATCAAAGAAGGACTTTCTAGGAATATTTGATGTCTATTTGTCAAATCGAAAGTTATTAAATCAATATATTATATAGGTGAAATGAATCTTGAATCTTGAATCTTCACAGATAATATCAAATTTAACGTCTAATTATTTTTAAATTCAATTTATTCAATATCTAGTTGAGACATTTTACTGTAACCTTCGATTGATACGATTATTTGTATTTAAATTTAGTAATCAAATATTTAATGTTACCGTGTTCTACCACTCTATGTGCTGTTATTATAACGTTAAATATTACGTAACGTCACTCTTCTATGCACCAATGCAATGGCGGAGAGGATGTTCGTGTTTCTGCATATCAAATATAGTCGTATATGTCACGTGTTGTATCTAGTAGCGGGTAAATAGAGAAATGGTAAAATAATCGCTATTACTAAGATTCGAAGGTTCAGAGTAGACTTACACTGCTTTTTGAGCCAGGTCAGTACACGTCAATTGTTTCGCCCATATTCATAGTTCGTGGCTTGGCAGCTGGCTTTTAATGGTGTTTGCAAATTCTATTGCTGTAGGATTTCTCGTGTCAATTGAATATGCAGTGTGTGAAGGTTGTTCGATCTTATTGGTGGCAATTGACAATTGGACGGTGTAGAATTCTTACAGCGTGCCTTTCTAAGCGCCGGACGCGATTCTGTTTTAAGTGCTAAGAGCTACCGTGTCTTGATTACATTAGCCGATTTTGTAATAATTAGATAACTGTAACAAAAGAGACAAGGACGTGTCCTTATTGGCATAGGATATGTTTAAATGTATAAAGTAGTAATATGACGACATATCGTTATCTACAAGGTAGATAGAATTATAGTCATCGACATTCTTCGCAAACTTCCTAAATGAATACAAAGAATTTTGGTACGCTTTGAAGTATTTCAATTTCGGAATAACTTTACCGGAGGCGATATCTATGATTAAAAGTGCTTTTCATAGTAACCGGTCTTGCGGCATTTGATGACATTTGCGTTATGTTAACAAAACTGGTGAGTTCCAATGCTAAGAAGAAAGCTTAATTTATTAAACGCGATAACTCATAACCCCACTATTGATATGTAAATGAAAATTTATGACAAATAAATCAGATAACAATTTTATTCATTGCTATGATTTTCGTTTGAGTTGAACATAACACGATTCAAGTGTACTTCGAAATGGCAAGGATTAGCATGTATACAGTATATACCCACCCACGTTATCGATTCTAGTCTGGTTGGAAGACCTTAACTCGTATATTTTTATGGTTTCTTGCGTCATTTAGTGTCTTCAAATATGGATAAATTTTCACGATTGCCTCACAAATGCAATTACCTCTTGCTCTTTACCTATTTATATACATATTATAAATACTGGACCATGAATTGACGGTCTTTCAGCATTTCGATCCGAATATTAAATTAAATTTATAACAGTAACCTATCCAAAAAACTTACATTTCATTAAATTAAATTTACTTCAATTTACTTGCTTGTCGTTGATTCTAGTCAAACAATAAAAGTTTCATTATTAAGATAATAAAGAAAAACAGATAAAATTGAGATACGAGACGAGTTTAACCAGTACTTGTTAAAAATAAATGCGGAAAGCCAAGGTTGTCAAGAATTTGCTTTCGCTTGCAAATTGTGTTGCTTACATGCAGATCAGGTCATCTAAATCGTCTTCCTTATCTGGACTGCCATCAAATGTGAAAAACATTAAAACGCTGGTTTAATTCTTATAATCATGCAAAAGTCAAAAAGAGTTTTCATGTAGATCGAAATATAAGTCTCGTGTGTCAACGTAAGAACATTGAAGTCAGCTTTATGGGGAGATCATTGTGTAAAATACATTAATGTTATATCATAAGGAACTCATTTCTTGTCTATCCGCTTATACAATCTCTATAAATGATAGCAGGTAATCAATTGATAGCTAAATCATGTATTAACATCGTAATGATCAAGAAATTTTGCTTTGTACATGTGATATAATAATTTAGAAAGTATGCGCTAGATGAATTTTGCTCAATAAGCTGTGGATATATCGCAACGAGAGCATATATGTTGCGCAAAGTAAAATTAGATTTATAAGGTAATTCTATGAATGTATTGCACATTATTCGTATCGTCACGCTTCATTCGCGGATGCCAGGAGGGAAATCACACGAGATAATTCTTATATGTGCTGAGTATTTATGTCCAACGCTGGATGGGACAGAATGCTTACGACGAAATTATTATAATCACCTCTATGTATCATGAACCTTGGCGCTGTCCATTTTTAAAGGTCACGGTGAACTCTCTAAATGTTTGAATTAATACTTGGACCGATAAATCTCTTAGTTTTATTAGAGAGGTTAATAATCAACATAAGATAAGGATCTTATCTCTTAGATGATCATTTAAATCCGATTTCGCTAAGGTTAATTGACAGTCTAAATATTTTGAAAAACCTCTTCCATCAGTTGGTTTCCAATATATATACATTTTATTAATTTCAATAATATAATTCGTAATGTGACTAATTCTTTAATTTTTAGATACTCCTCTTCGTTTACTTAATGTGGAATGTGTGGGTGAATTGATTACATTTTTAATTGTCCAGCTTTCTATTTTAGGATAGAATCAATAAATTGCTATAAAAGTTTAATTTTTTTATGTTTATACATAATGTTTTATATATATTTTTTGTTTTATTTTATATCGTGTATAACAAATAAGAACTGTGTAAAATTTTAACATAATTTGTTTTTGTGTAAACATTATTATTGTAAACCCAGATAATTAATTAATTACTTGCTTACAGGCTACCATCAGTCTGTCATTAATTAATGGAGAGCGCTTAATGATATAAATTGATAATTCATGAATTAAGTTACCGAATTTTGTTGTGAGACTATAAACTAAGGCTTAACTTTATGTATATCTTTTCAAAACATAAGGATAATAATATGTCTAGTCTACGCAAAACGTGACATTAGCCAGCCTTGTCCATCGGAAGAACCTCGGTGCTTTTCGGAACGAAATCTTTCGATTAGAGCGTTGTCTCTTTCATACTCAATGAGTATTCAGTCGAACTCTAATTTCCACACGCAACGTTCGAGGAAACTGACTCAGCTGAGTACGAGTTCAATATCTTTTAACTAAAATCACCTTTACGTAGTACGTTTGAGAGCACACATTTGCTAGAAACAGCACTTGAGAGTTATGTTTTATAGTACTGTGCACGTCATAGTATAGTTCTTTCTTTCTCTTTTTGTCAGTCTCGCACAGCTGCCTCCGTTCAGTACTCAGAATTCAGTACGTTAAAGGCATTAACGCGATACGGACCGCGTCTACGTTATTTTATTATCGGCGTTGTACCCGCTATCAATATTCGAATTGTTTACGATATGATTATACCTTCAGTGAGTAGCATATCTGTTAACAGTGCTTGTGTTTATTAAATACGTGTTATTTGTCGACGTTGCAGTTTGTGACTTTACAAATAAGTTTCGTTTGTTTACGCGAAATTATTTCGAATAACATTTTGTCTTGTCACATGAGGATATAGTTAGTTAACTGCAACGGCATGTAAAATAGGGAGCGGTAACAATTACCGAGTGAAGTGCATGTTTTACGGCCGAGTGGTTGCCAGGCCTCAGTGTCTCCTGTGTTGAATTCGAAACGGTACAATTGGGCTCTCAATCAGAGTAACTGATGGAAAATTGTGCAGTTGGGGTATGTCAAAGGGTACGACATGCGGGCCAGCGTGGATGCGACTAACGTACTAGGACACCGGCAAAACGGCGGCAACAGAGTCTCCAGCGGTCCTTGCACCACAGGTGGGCGCTCTTAATTGACCGATCTGCTCACATTACCTATTAATAATACGTAAAAAGCTAATATTTCTCACAAAATTTTAATATATTTCTATTTCTTTTATTAATCCATTAAGCAGGAATCCTACGTTTTACTTATAAATAAGAAAATAGAGCATCTATTTATTTTGTATATACTATTAATGCCACAGTAACCGATGAAGCATTTCATTATAATATTTGTTACCTTCGTATATTGCACGAAGGTGTGTAAATAATTACAAAACGTAACCTTCACAATATAATGCTGCGTGTTGGTTTAGAAGAAGAAATTACTCGTAGAATTTATTAATGTCACTGAATTAGGTACGTTTCGTATTCTGTTTCGAGTTTCAACTAATGAATATCTGTATAAAATGTGTCAGAATCCTAAACCAAACCTGAACTTCTAAGTACATATATCCAGATAAGACGATTATGCTTTTGCTTTCATTGAATCGATTTAGAAAAATTTTAAAACTAGCTTAAGATAATTCATATCGCACGCGAGCCAGCAATAGCTGTTTTTGCTAATTATTGTACATTATAAAATTACCTCTAAAACTAGTTGGACAAGGCCATAATATCAAGCATTATAAGTATATTATAACTTCATTCCATTCCACTGTATCGTCAAAATAACTTAAAACTTTTGATTTGATTTTATTTTTGAGGAATTTTCTCATTCAGATTTTTGTTGTCAGAAATGCGTTATTGAATTTTTATCATAATATTTCTCAAGTAACATTAAATTATATAGTATATAATATTCAAGGTAAGTAGGATTGTAGGTAGAAATAATATAAAGTAATTGTATTATATTTCATAAAGCATGAATGTAAAATTTTATGAAATATGATACAGTATCATAAATTATGGATACCTTAGAATTATATTTCTTTATTTTTTGTAAAAATGCAGAATTTCTACGTAAATTTATTAAAGTTCGCCCACACATAATCTTCATCATCAATAGTCCCGATACTACGTGTTCAAGCCACCACGCTAAACACATTTAATTAATATTAATGTTAATTTAAAACTTTTCTTTATATCTCAAATAAAAGAAGCCAAAGGTTAATCTATAACAAGGGAAAATTTAAAACATGTTTACTTTCGTTGCAACTAGAAAGTTTGGTTATTAGTAGTACCATCATATATCGATATATCAATTCACAGTAATTATGTAGGTAATATAAATTCAATGAAGTCCCTTTATCTAATTAAATTGCAAGCGTTGTAACTTTTAACAAATGCTTACGAGGATGACGAATGTTAAATAATTTCTTCTCAGAAACGTGACCGCGACAGCATGTGCAATTTCATATCATTTGTTAATGAAATCATTGTCTGTGGTACTTTATAATAACAGCTTGCAGAATAGGCATAATAAAAGCGAAGTTGACATTCCTTTTGATAACACTCTTAATTTTAATGCAATAGCTCGAAAACAACTATATGGTTAATGTTTTATTATATATCGTTACTCAATGTGAAACAAAGCGGCTTCATAACTTGCAGGCAATCATTGGCACGTGGAAACAGTGGACCCGTGACTTACAGCGATAACGGAATCTAGAAACGTGAAACTCGATTAACATGCGTCGATTTTGCATCGATAAAATCGTTAACTAAATTCTGTATATTAACTATAGTCTGTGTTGTAGTTCGTTCATTCGTTATAATCGATTACTACTGCAATTGAATAGATGAATTATATACTAAAGTAAGCATTATCCAATACATGTTTTGTAATGCGTATTTCACATGTTGAAAAACAAAATTTAGAAATTGTACCTTATTTATTAGAAAGTAAGTGAATTCAAGATTATAAAATTTTAAATCATAACGATGAAGATTACAAATAATATCTTTTTAAATACAATACGCGCAAAATGTAGAAAAATATTGAAGCACTTGCTTTTCTTAAATTTTCGATAGCGATTTGAGTAGGCAGATAAGTTTTTATTACATGCACTCAAGAATGTTATTTGTATTTAGAAACCCTTTGACCATGATATTAAGTGATGAACCGTGAATACAAAAAAATCCAATGTTATTTGAAATCTAAGATTTATCTTTGTTTATCTAATTTTCAGTTATGTCACGACTCATGAGCAATACCGTCGAGCAACTTCTTAAATTTCAGTTGTGCAAAGTTGACAAATGATTATCCCGCGTTCAATAGGCAAAGTACTCTGTGTACAAAAGAAGCGATTGAGGACAGCTGCTGCCGGTAATGGTTAGTAATACATACTTAACAATGGCAACGTGAGTGGGATCAATGCAATCTCGTCGCGAATTTTGTTAGGTCCTATCGTACCTGCGGAGGCGCGCAGGCGGTACGTGAGCGGCGACCTTGCGCCGCCTGACATTGGGGCGCAGTGATTTCGAATTTTGTTACGATCGTACCGAATCGTTTGCGGATTGAAATAAATTTGAAGCGTTTTATATGATTCTTATCGCGGCTTGCGACATAAATAGCTGTTCAAATGGGCCGTTTTAAGATGTAGATGTATTCGTATAATAATTAAATCTCTCTGACATATTTGTGACCCCCTGATTGGAAGTCAATGGTCGTTAATGGTTTGGACTACCTTTTTGTACTCAAAAAAATAGTTTTGAATAATTTACGTTTAGAATTTTTAATGTAACAGTTGTATATGCGGAGGCTTTTATGGCTATAAGCTTATTTACATCATATTTAACTCTCATTGTTGCAAGAAATTATTTTCATAATGAAAAAAAATTAAATATACGTCATATATACATAAGTTTAATAGATTATTATGATAGAACTGTTTGTCGTGTAAGTAAAGCCCTTCTAAATTTTAAGTGCTGAAAAACTTCTTTTTTTCAGATTTAATATTTTAATATTTTGATTTAATCCAATAAGAAATGCTACAAGGATTTGAAAGGACCAATTCCAAACACGGTTATTGTCCAATTACCTATATAATTTAAGAAACCATTAGCACACCTGTAACTCTTGTACTAACTCCTGAGCACGGATGAGAATTAGAAAAGTACTTAAATATAAATCCTGGCT
>NC_052120.1:7613488-7649516 GCF_012273895.1 Zerene cesonia | reverse complement strand
AGCCAGGATTTATATTTAAGTACTTTTCTAATTCTCATCCGTGCTCAGGAGTTAGTACAAGAGTTACAGGTGTGCTAACGGTTTCTTAAATTATATAGGTAATTGGACAATAACCGTGTTAGGAATTGGTCCTTTCAAATCCTTGTAGCATTACTTCTTGGATTAAATCAAAATATTAAAATATTAAATCTGAAAAAAAGAAGTTTTTCAGCACTTTTAGAAGGGCTTAACTTACACGACAAACAGTTCTATAATAATAATCTATCAAACTTATGTATATATGACGTATATTTAATTTTTTTTCATTATGAAAATAATTTCTTGCAACAATGAGAGTTAAATATGATGTAAATAAGCTTATAGCCATAAAAGCCTCCGCCTATACAACTGTTACATTAAACATTCTAAACGTAAATTATTCAAAACTATTTCTTTGAATACAAAAAGGTAGTCCAACCATTAACGACCATTGACTTCCAATCAGGGGGTCACATATATGTCAGAGATTTAATTATTATTCGAATACATCTACATCTTAAAACGGCCCATTTGAACAGCAATTTATGTCGCAAGCCGCGATAAGAATCATATAAAACGCTTCAAATTTATTTCAATCCGCAAACGATTCGGTACGATCGTAACAAAATTCGAAATCACTGCGCCCCAATGTCAGGCGGCGCAAGGTCGCCGCTCACGTACCGCCTGCGCGCCTCCGCAGGTACGATAGGACCTAACAAAATTTGCGACGAGATTGCATTGATCCCACTCACGTTGCCATTGTAAAGTATGTATTACTAACCATTACCGGCAGCAGCTGTCCTCAATCGCTTCTTTTGTACACAGAGTACTTTGCCTATTGAACGCGGGATAATCATTTGTCAACTTTGCACAACTGAAATTTAAGAAGTTGCTCGACGGTATTGCTCATAAGTCGTGACATAACTGAAAGATTTCTTTAGATAAACAAAGATAAATCTTATAAGATTTCAAATAACATTGGATTTTTTTGTATTCACGGTTCATCACTTAATATCACGGTCAAAGGGTTTCTAAATACAAATAGCATTCTTGAGTGCATGTAATAAAAACTTATCTGCCTACTCAAACCGTTATCGAAAATTTAAGAAAAGCAAGTGCTTCAATATTTTCTACATTTTGCGCGTATTGTATTTAAAAAGATATTATTTGTTATCTTCATCGTTATGATTTAAAATTTTATAATCTTGAATTCACTTATTTTCTAATAAATAAGGTACTATTATCAATCTATTCAATTGCAGTAGTAATCGATTATAACGAATGAACGAACTACAAAACAGACTATACACAATTTAGTTAACGATTTTATCGATGCAAAATCGACGCATGTTAATCGAGTTTCACGTTTCTAGATTCCGTTATCGCTGTAAGTCACGGGTCCACTGTTTCCACGTGCCAATGATTGCTTGCAAGTTATGAAGCCGCTTTGTTTCACATTGAGTAACGATATATAATAAAACATTAACCATATAGTTGTTTTCGAACTATTACATTGAAATTAAGAGTGTTATCAGAAGGAATGTCAACTTCGCTTTTATTATGCCTATTCTGCAAGCTGTTATTATAAAGTACCATAGACAATGATTTCATTAACAAATGATATGAAATTGCACATGCTGTCGCGGTCACGTTTCTGAGAAGAAATTATTTAACATTCGTTATCCTCGTAAGCATTTGTTAAAAGTTACAACGCTTGCAATTTAATTAGATAAAGGGACTTCATTGAATTTATATTACCTACATAATTACTGTGAATTGATATATCGATGTATGATGGTACTACTAATAACCAAACTTTCTAGTTGCAACGAAAGTAAACATGTTTTAAATTTTCCCTTGTTATAGATTAACCTTTGGCTTCTTTTATTTGAAATACAAAGAAAAGTTTTAAATTAACATTAATATTAATTAAATGTGTTTAGCGTGGTGGCTTGAACACGTAGTATCGGGACTATTGATGATGAAGATTATGTGTGGGCGAACTTTAATAAATTTACTTTGTAATTCTGCATTTTTACAAAAAAATAAAGAAATGTAATTTTTAGTATTCATAATATACTGTACCCCATATATTTCACAAAATTTTATATTCAGACTTTTTGAAATATAATACAATTACTTGATATTATTTCTACCTACTATCCTACTTACCTTGAATATTATGTACTATACAACATACATGTGTTATCAAACACAAGAAAATATTATGTACTATGTAATTTAATGTCACTTGAGAAATATTATGATAAAAATTCAATAACGCATTTCTGACAACAAAAATCTGAATAGGAAAATTCCTCAAAAATAAAATCAAATCAAAAGTTTTAAGTTATTTTGACGATATAGTGGAATGGAATGAAGTTATAATATACTTATAATGCTTGATATTATGGCCTTGTCCAACTAGTTTTAGAGGTAATTTTATAATGTACAATAATTAGCAAAAACAGCTATTGCTGGCTCGCGTGCGATATGATTTATCTTAAGCTAGTTTTAAAATTTTTCTAAATCGATTCAATGAAAGCAAAAGCATAATATCGTCTTATCTGGAGAAATGTACAGATATTCATTAGTTGAAATTTGAAACAGACTACGAAACGTACCTAACACAGCGACATTAATAAATTCTACGAGTAATTTCTTCTTCTAAACCAACACGCAGCATTATATTGTGAAGGTTACGTTTTGTAATTATTTACACACCTTCGTGCAATATACGAAGGTAACAAATATTATAATGAAATGCTTCATCGGTTACTGTGTCATTAATAGCATCTATTTTCTTATTTTTATAAATAAAAAAAGTAAAACGTAGGATTCCTGCTTAATGGATTTAAAAAAAAAATAGAAATATATTAAAATTTTGTGAGAAATATTAGCTTTTTACGTATAATTAATAGGTAATGTGAGCAGATCGGTCAATTAAGAGCGCCCACCTGTGGTGCAAGGACCGCTGGAGACTCTGTTGCCGCCGTTTTGCCGGTGTCCTAGTACGTTAGTCGCATCCACGCTGGCCCGCATGTCGTACCCTTTCACATACCCCAACTGCACAATTTTCCATCAGTTACTCTGATCGAGAGCCCAATTGTAACGTTTCGAATTCAACACAGGAGACACTGAGGCCTGGCAACCACTCGGCCGTAAAACATGCACTTCACTCGGTAATTGTTACCGCTCCCTATTTTACATGCCGTTGCAGTTAACTAACTATATCCTCATATGACAAGACAAAATGTTATTCGAAATAATTTCGCGTAAACAAACGAAACTTATTTGTAAAGTCACAAACTGCAACGTCGACAAATAACACGTATTTAATAAACACAAGCACTGTTAACAGATATGCTACTCACTGAAGGTATAATCATATCGTAAACAATTCGAATATTGATAGCGGGTACAACGCCGATAATAAAATAACGTAGACGCGGTCCGTATCGCGTTAATGCCTTTAACGTACTGAATTCTGAGTACTGAACGGAGGCAGCTGTGCGAGACTGACAAAAAGAGAAAGAAAGAACTATACTATGACGTGCACAGTACTATAAAACATAACTCTCAAGTGCTGTTTCTAGCAAATGTGTGCTCTCAAACGTACTGCGTAAAGGTGATTTTAGTTAAAAGATATTGAACTCGTACTCAGCTGAGTCAGTTTCCTCGAACGTTGCGTGTGGAAATTAGAGTTCGACTGAATACTCATTGAGTATGAAAGAGACAACGCTCTAATCGAAAGATTTCGTTCCGAAAAGCACCGAGGTTCTTCCGATGGACAAGGCTGGCTAATGTCACGTTTTGCGTAGACTAGACATATTATTATCCTTATGTTTTGAAAAGATATACATAAAGTTAAGCCTTAGTTTATAGTCTCACAACAAAATTCGGTAACTTAATTCATGAATTATCAATTAATATCATTAAGCGCTCTCCATTAATTAATGACAGACTGATGGTAGCCTGTAAGCAAGTAATTAATTAATTATCTGGGTTTACAATAATTATGTTTACACAAAAACAAATTATGTTAAAATTTTACACAGTTCTTATTTGTTATACACGATATAAAATAAAACAAAAAATATATATAAAACATTATGGATAAACATAAAAAAAATAAACTTTTATAGCAATTTATTGATCCTATCCTAAAATAGAAAGCTGGACAATTAAAAATGTAATCAATTCACCCACACATTCCACATTAAGTAAACGAAGAGGAGTATCTAAAAATTAAAGAATTAGTCACATTACGAATTATATTATTCAAATTAATAAAATGTATATATATTGGAAACCAACTGATGGAAGAGGTTTTCCAAAATATTTGACTGTCAATTAACCTTAGCGAAATCGGATTTAAATGATCATCTAAGAGATAAGATCCTTATCTTATGTTTATTATTAACCTCTCTAATAAAACCAAGAGATTTATAGGTCCAAGTATTCATTCAAACATTTAGAGAGTTCACCGTGACCTTTAAAAATGGACAGCGCCAAGGATCATGATACATAGAGGTGATTATAATAATTTCGTCGTAAGCATTCTGTCCCATCCAGCGTTGGACATAAATACTCAGCACATATAAGAATTATCTCGTGTGATTTCTCTCCTGGCATCCGCGAATGAAGCGTGACGATACGAATAATGTGCAATACATTCATAGAATTATCTTATAAATCTAATTTTACTTTGCGCAACATATATGCTCTCGTTGCGATATATCCACAGCTTATTGAGCAAAATTCATCTAGCGCATACTTTCTAAATTATTATATCACATGTACAAAGCAAAATTTCTTGATCATTACGATGTTAATACATGATTTAGCTATCAATTGATTACCTGCTATCATTTATAGAGATTGTATAAGCGGATAGACAAGAAATGAGTTCCTTATGATATAACATTAATGTATTTTACACAATGATCTCCCCATAAAGCTGACTTCAATGTTCTTACGTTGACACACGAGGCTTATACTTCGATCTACATGAAAACTCTTTTTGACTTTTGCATGATTATGAGAATTAAACCAGCGTTTTAATGTTTTTCACATTTGATGGCAGTCTAGATAAGGAAGACGATTTAGATGACCTGATCTGCATGTAAGCAACACAATTTGCAAGCGAAAGCAAATTCTTGACAACCTTGGCTTTCCGCATTTATTTTTAACAAGTACTGGTTAAACTCGTCTCGTATCTGAATTTTATCTGTTTTTCTTTATTATCTTAATAATGAAACTTTTATTGTTTGACTAGAATCAACGACAAGCAAGTAAATTTAAGTAAATTTAATTTAATGAAATGTAAGTTTTTTTGATAGGTTACTGTTATAAATTTAATTGAATATTCAGATCGAAATGCTGAAATTGAAACCGTCAATTCATGGTCCCGTATTTAAAATATGTGTATAAATAGGTAAAGAGCAAGAGGTAATTGCATTTGTGAGGCAATCGTGAAAATTTATCCATATTTGAAGACACTAAATGACGCAAGAAACCATAAAAATATACGAGTTAAGGTCTTCCAACCAGACTAGAATCGATAACGTGGGTGGGTATATACTGTATACATGCTAATCCTTGCCATTTCGAAGTACACTTGAATCGTGTTATGTTCAACTCAAACGAAAATCATAGCAATGAATAAAATTGTTATCTGATTTATTTGTCATAAATTTTCATTTACATATCAATAGTGGGGATATGAGTTATCGCGTTTAATAAATTAAGCTTTCTTCTTCGCATTGGAACTCACCAGTTTTGTTAACATAACGCAAATGTCATCAAATGCCGCAAGACCGGTTACTATAAAAAGCACTTTTAATCATAGATATCGCCTCCGGTAAAGTTATTCCGAAATTGAAATACTTCAAAGCGTACCAAAATTCTTTGTATTCATTTAGGAAGTTTGCGAAGAATGTCGATGACTATAATTCTATCTACCTTGTAGATAACGATATGTCGTCATATTACTACTTTATACATTTAAACATATCCTATGCCAATAAGGACACGTCCTTGTCTCTTTTGTTACAGTTATCTAATTATTACAAAATCGGCTAATGTAATCAAGACACGGTAGCTCTTAGCACTTAAAACAGAATCGTGTCCGGCGCTTAGAAAGGCACGCTGTAAGAATTCTACACCGTCCAATTATCAATTGCCACCAATAAGATCGAACAACCTTCACACACTGCATATTCAATTGACACGAGAAATCCTACAGCAATAGAATTTGCAAACACCATTAAAAGCCAGCTGCCAAGCCACGAACTATGAATATGGGCGAAACAATTGACGTGTACTGACCTGGCTCAAAAAGCAGTGAAGTCTACTCTGAACCTTCGAATCTTAGTAATAACGATTATTTTACCATTTCTCTATTTACTCGCTACTAGATACAACACGTGACATATACGACTATATTTGATATGCAGAAACACGAACATCCTCTCCGCCATTGCATTGGTGCATAGAAGAGTGACGTTACGTAATATTTAACGTTATAATAACAGCACATAGAGTGGTAGAACACGGTAACATTAAATATTTGATTACTAAATTTAAATACAAATAATCGTATCAATCGAAGGTTACAGTAAAATGTCTCAACTAGATATTGAATAAATTGAATTTAAAAATAATTAGACGCTAAATTTGATATTATCTGTGTAGATTCAAGATTCAAGATTCATTTCACCTATATAATCTATTGATTTAATAACTTTCGATTTGACAAATAGACATCAAATATTCCTAGAAAGTCCTTCTTTGATCTACTCTCCTGTTTTATTAATGGTTAACCTAACCGCACCCTTTTGAAAAGTGACTGGTCATGCCTTTACAGGCACCGGATACGAGTCAATAAAACCGGCATAGCTTTTGACTAACGACTCAAAGCTCTAGTCTAAAATTAGAACGGACCAGAATTATAAAGGACTGGCTGTGCCGCGCGGTTTCACTTGCGGACGAACCCGCAGGAAAGAGGAAGTATTTCGATAGCTCATGTGTTCCCATAATCAGTTCAGTAGTGTTAATATTTTTAAAATCTTATTTACTCCAACAAGACAACTTGATGCAGACCTATTGTTTTAGTAATTTAAAAAATACTAGGGTTTTTACTTAGTGATCCTGAATTCTATTTGTATTTGAAACTTAGAAAAAAAATTTAAAACCACGTCTCGGTATGTAAGCGCCCGCGACTGATCACCTTGTCCGTAAATTAAATCGACCGATGAAACAGATGCGAAATGCATCTGTCCAACAAGAAGACACAGGACTGGAAGATATATTGAACGAATTTAATAATACTCACGTAAGTAATTTATTTACTTACGTGAGTTCTTGTTAGAATGCCCAAATGTTGTTTCTTTTAAATTCTTTGTACAATAATATTAGAATAGCGTATGTTGTTTATAAAAAGAACTTGAATTTATTACTTCTCTTGGCGAATTATCTACCACATAAATTTTATAACGAACAATTACACCGACCTTTTTATTTGTCCATCCACTATAAACGTAACGATAAATCTTTATCAACTTGTGTTTTTATGTACTTAAAACCGTTTCAAAGTTCTTCATTCTCTTTTATGTTAATTATGCATTCTTATAAACCAGTTTTGTAAATAATTCCAATTAACATGTCAATAGTTATCAAACTATGCCTTTCTTATTCGGTAGCATCGTAACTGGAACGTAATTATCACCTAACAAAGAACTAATCATATCATACAGGCTTCTTGTCGAAATGCCATTACACAAACCTTCGATGTGCAAGACGTATCGAGATGATGGACAGCAATTAACAGCAGTCCGTCGCTAGTAGTCGCCACTCCGCTATATCCCATTATACATGTAATGCGAGGTAATTTTAGATTACATAATTTGTAAGGGAAGTAATGAAATTACGAGTGCAGCAGCCGAATGGAAGTAGCGCACCTTTTGTTAGAACACCTTGTTATGTTACACTTCTTGTTTGCGTAACTATGAGAATCGTATTTCATTTTCACTGACAATAACTCATTTCGCTGCGGCGCGAAAAAATCGGGCGCACTGATTTTTGCATACTAAGTGCGTGCGCGGCGATATATTAGATACAAATCGGCCTACGGCTTGTTTGTTCTTTATATGGACCTAATGTATGCAGAAATTAGCTCCATGTGGAATTTAAATAGCTACCTACTTCTCTATGTGCTTATAAAAATATGATTAATATGTACAATATATTTATCACTGTAAAATTGTAAATACATATATTATCTTAACCGCTGGATTGTAAAAGTGTTCTCTCGTTGGAAAAGTATAATCCGCAACATATACAACATATACATACAAAATATTGAATAATTTTAACCATAATCAAGAGTTTATAAATGAAGGATTTAGTGTTATGTAACGAGAGCACTTACATAAAAGGAAGAACATTTTTATCTAGCAACTCGTACCACAAGATCTAATTAGTTTTTATATTTTTTTAAAGAATACTGCTAATTGCTTTGGGAAAATTGCTTTATGGAGAACAGGAAACACTCTGATGCGGCTTCGAGAAGGGAAAAGTTTAAATGAAAAATTTTACTGATACGTTATTTACTTCACAAAGAATCAATAATAAATTAAGCAGATTCTTAAACGGAAATCTGTTATTATAAAATTTCAGCTGCGACATGCAAGTGTAAATCCGAGCAAGATTCATGCGAGATATGAGTTAACTTGATACCAAACTTGATCGTAACAGATAACATCTAACCTTTGAGAGCGGAAATCTCATACGTATTCACTCACGTAACAGGCCATTATATTTACCTAGAACACCAGATATTACGACAAAAACATCAACCCAGTTTCGAGCTCGCACTTGTTTACGCGTAAAGCAAGAGCCAACATCGATTAAGTTGCAGTCTCTAAGTTAGCCAACGTGCACTTCAAATAATGCGTGAAATTCCAAAGCAAATTGTATACTTGTTTTACATTGCATTTGTTTCATATATTACGGACAGATAGCATCGCAACAAACGCGCAATCTTCTTGTTCATAACTTACAAAACAATTAGACTGTTAATTTGAACAGTTAATTATTCAAATGTGACATATAAATAATTGTAATTAACTTTCCTTTAAGACTTCCTCATGGATTCGCAAGCATTGTGTTTTGATTAAAAAATATATTATCTTTACGTGAAATTTTATGGCATTTTGCTAGTCGAGATTATATTCACGGGATGATTATGCGGGGCACTAATTTAGAAATCCGACACAGGGTCGAGTTCGACGTCAAATTATCTTTACCACTGCATAGTTATTCCGCAGGAGAATCGATATTCGGTGCTATCAGCAACAAACTCTAATATATATCTGGAACGGTGCCTGTCTCCGGCGTCGCAAGCTACCGATGTTGTTATGAGAAATATAGCAAGTCGCGTACGATAACAAACACAGTGATAAAAGCGATAAAAGGAGAAAGCCACAAATTACATGAAAGGCGTTTTATAATAGTTGTAAATGTTAATAATGAAATACAAGCACAATCAAACTGTAATGAATTTACAGACCCCGCCGTAATAGCCCGATAAGTAAAAGTGCTATCAACTAATAAAGTATTTTTATATTTACATGTTTACAGAGTTTTTGTATAAATTTTTATCATTAATTTCTTCATAAACATTAGATAAATTTTCATTTTTATTACTCCAAGATGAGCCTTTTTATGTTCGATGATAGTAGACAACAATATTGATGAACTACTATACTATATGTCATATAATATAGTACGGTACGTTTTATATAAATATTCTCTATAAACTAAATAAACCACTTAGTAGGTACTTTTCCTACCAGTTTAACCGTCAAGGGTGAAAATCTGCCGACCGTGAAGGACTAATAAGGCAACGAATAAATAGCATTATGTTAAAACGTGCCCTTCTTGTTAGTTTTAAGTGCAAACTGAAGTATACCATTAATAAAAAGAGTGATAATACTTTTAGGCACCCACAAATACTGTACTGCATTATGGAAAATCGAATGTTAGCATCATATCAAACCGGTTGTTATTACGAAACAAAACGTAATCTATTTAGGTTTTTCTCCAAATTTTTGAGACCATGTTGTCTATACTACTCCCACCTTATTATTTTAATCCTGTCTTATTATCATATCGTAACACTGAAATAATTGATTTTTCCTCATACATATTGGTACTTACATCGATATTAATGAAAAGCTAAAAGCACTATACAGCACGCCTTGACTTGATGTCTAATTCGTGTTGTCGATTAATTATTAAAGCTTTACTCTAAATTAATCGCGTGCGCTGAATTTAAGTCATTTTATTCATTAGGTACCTACTTATAAAACTAAAAAGTTTTATTAAAATGCATTGGGATGGTTACGGATTTATGGTTTATAATACGTGTATTGTTTTAGAAAAAACGACGCGACTGGGGTAAAAAGTGGAGCATAGCGGTGTACTACCGAGATACAAATCATTTGAGTTATATCATTCTCTTTAAATGTTAAAGGTAAATCGAGTCGCCAAGCGATATGACCAAATCATATGGCGCCACACCATTCCAGACATCCATATAACATACATCAAAGCATTCCGCCAGTTTCACTTTTCTCTCCATCAGTTATGTTGCAGGATGGGCGTGACAAGACTCGAGGCGGCCTTGCCGTCCGTCAATTACATACTTTCCCTGTTTTTATGGGAATCCCATGGGGTATACAACAATATAGTGAAAGTGGAACAATTTCTTTATTATATTTTGTGGTAACTTTTTTATTGAGTGCCTAACTGGAGATATACAATTTCCAATATCTTTTGAGCGTCATGGTTTTCCGATACTCTTGATATAAGTACATCGATACGACCCAGCTTAATATTAAAAACATTACTTATTTGTAGGTATATAATATTCAAGTGTAAATATAATTTATAGTTTAAGTGCAATTAACAATTACCGATAAGAACATTACACCGCTCCGTGTGAACTAATAATTTAAAATTAAATTTTTTAAACTTTTGGAATATTTATGGACCTTTTTTATAAATTTTATATTAAAAAGTTAAGCCTGGTATAGTAACAATCGAAATGAATTCTTGCTAATGAATGCAGATTGGAAATATGCAGACAATACAATCTAGTACCGCTTTCTTTTATGAAGACGATGACGATCGCGCAGTCTCTAAATATTTATGAATACTTCGAATAGACGTAAAGCATATTATAATATGAACATTACTAAAAACCTTCATGTTTACATTAACGATATCTAATTAATCTAAGCTTTCAATGAGCAAATGAATCAAAATATCATTGATCATTACACCCATTTTTTGGCCTTTCTTATACTATAGTGGGTGTTTCTCAGTTTCGGCATTGACACGTTTAAATATTATTTAAAAATGAGACTTCGTAATTTCGAAGTAGATGTCGATTGAAAACGAAGTTTGTTATGCTTTGTGAAATCTACTTACTTTTTGATGCAACGTTATTAAAAAAAACTGAGTATTATTCCGAAAGCAATATCATTTATCGTACGTTCTCTTTGCAAATGTTATGTTTGAAGCATGCACTTCATCTATATCTCAGGGATACATAACAAACGGAATTTTTAAAAATTGATTCTGTATTTTCATAAATTTCATTTATATTAGGTTGATTTTTACATCTATGTTATGGGATATTAAGATCAATAAAACCTAATGCTGTTTATATAAATATAAAGAGGTACTTATATACTATCTACATTTATAAGCTATAGCTTAATCAACTCTTGGCTCAGCTACAAAGTTCAATATTTTAAATCGTTATAGTTAAATAAATCTGAAAATAATTAACAAGAAGCAAGACCATAAATAATACGTAAGTATATACTCGTACGATTTTACAAGCTCGCATTAATACATTCAGTTTCGCAAGATTAATTTGCATTATTTCGCGGTAGGCGAGTCGCAAAGCCGCCAGTGACTCATTCGTTCAAAAATTTCTCAATGTAAAGGCGCACTGTTTTTGGTACTTATTTCACAATCAGTAAACAAACTCGACCATCTTTTATAAACAAAAAAAATGCAAAACATAAACAACGATTCAACAATGGCCGACTGAGGCATTAATACGCCTATTGTAGAGGCGCATTTCTCAATGCGGGAGAAATTTGACAATGCACTTAAAGAAAGTTTAGTTTGGAGTGTTCGTGACGTGATTAACAAACAAGTTTTTGCTCGTGTGAAGATAGAGGAGCCGATGCATCTGAATAATAACCGCAAACCGGAATTAAAGTGATAGTCGATTACGCTCGCTTCGGAGCCATCGAAAGTGTTCGGAAGGACTTGACATATGTACTAAATCGTGTAGTGTCATTTATAGTGATGCCGCGATGAAGAAAGTGACACGAAAACCTTGTTAAGTCGATGTTATGAGCCGAGAGTTAATGGATTGATGCGTCGATATCAAACCAAATGCTACTTGACGAATGATCGGATCTAATTAATATTTTGAAATTCTTAAATGTGTATAATTTTTTATATATTTGGTTAAATTATTAATAGGTACCTTCCTTTAATTTCATATGTTACAGTTTAGTTTGTTACATAAATAAAATAATTTTCACAAATGTATTTGCAATTATCTGAATAAATAAAAAAATTAACCGATTGTGTTATAACTTATGACCAAACATTATTTTTTTACTGGTACTTAAACACTTAATTTAAAATACACAGTATTGGAACTAGCTATTATTAAAGGCATTTACCTACGGCAATAAGCGTAGTTTATTAAATAATTAAATTAAGTGGCATTGGTGCTGAAAATACTATTTCATCAATGTAAATTAATGACTTTAGTCATGTAACATCTCTCAGTAGGTAGGTAGTTTTCAGTTTTCAGGGAGTGTGAAAGTTTAATAATTTTACACCGAACACAATACTATGATAGTTATGAGGCAAATTTGTTTTTGATGCTTTTGTGGTTATTTACCAATAGTGTCAAATATTATATTCGGCACGAATTCATACTACACATACACACATAGAATAGGTTGCCAGATTAAAGTTATAAAAGACCCTCCGCTGACTAAGAGAATCCCGGTAACATTTTCATTCATAGATCAAGTAAAACACTCTACACCGAATTTCAGGTCACGCGATTAATTATGAAGCTACACCTCCAAGCTTAATTAGGTCATGTACACTGTAAAAATGTCGACTTTTTCGAAATTCTTTCAAATTGCTCGTTAATATTTCACAGAGTTAACTTTATCAAACGATGGATGAAACATGATGTAAACATGCCACTCTAAAAAGATTCCAACAAAAATTTTGATTTTACTAGAGAAACATTCTGAACTGAAGAACTTATCTTTTAACATTTGAAAATTTAATTACGACCTCGCCGTTCTAACGCTTATTTGGCGCACTATATGACGAAAAGCAATTTTATTTATCGTCTTTGTCGCAATTGTCTGACAATTCGATTGTGTAAATTGCGTAATGACACCACGAGAACAATTTATATCACAATAACGTTGTTCTTAGACGCGATAAGCGAATAATCGGTGAATGTGGAAGGTAATTTGTTAACAACGAACGGTGTAGACACCACACTCATTAATTAAGATAATTACGCGTCATAAGAACAACAATACAACAACAAAAAGAAATGTCGAAATTTAGAAAACGTATGCATGTTCAGCGTAGGTACATGTGCGAATTGCAATAGAAATGCAGAGCGCTTGCGATCGAGTTGCTCACGCGCATTTCACGCGACTGCATTCGCCGATAAGAGCCTACGCTGTCTAAAGTATGCCTGTGACAGATGTGTATCTGATGTCGCGTTATATGCTCTGGTAATTTAAAGCACCACTTAAGGTTGTTAAAATCCCATATTGCAATTGCTAAGACAATCCTACGCTGGATGATTGGAAGAATACATCGGTATTTATTTAATTCCTTCCACAATGTCATCACTATTTTGCTAAATAAATTGTCAAAATTGAATCGACAAATTACAATTTCAGTGATCTCAATTTGATTCAAGCAAAACTGTAAATCGGTGAAGAATAATGTTATTCAGTTCGTTGATATTATAATATCAGAGCGTGATAGGGTTGTCACTTGTTTAATTTTGGTAATATATACCAGGAAAGGGCAAACAAGTAGAAAGTAAGTTGCTACGTATCTTTTGACTACGGTTATACTAATTTAACTACAAAATGTTATATGTTACATTGCATTTTCACATTGTACATGCTCAGCATCCAAAATGACAACCCTAAATTGTGGCACGACGCTACGCATTCATTTTATGCAAAGTCACTGCTTATGAATAGTTTCTTATATTTGAACAAAAATTAAAAATCTGCCGTAACAGTTTAATCATCAATTATTCACTACACTATATAAATACTATCAATTATAGCTGCAGCGTTTATTTTTGACGCATTTAAATTAATACATTGATCTCATGTTTTACTTACAATGAAATATTAACCGTTTTTCTTCTACCCTATCGCAATGAATATGTGATTTTATTTAGTAAGATACAGTATAAAAAGAAAATCTTAGCATTCCAGACCATACTTGCCACGTATAAATATGCAAGTAATGTTACTTGCTGTGCACGACACGGTCGTTGACTCCGATGCAATTGATCTTTCATTAATAGACATTACGATTTAAACGCGGAACCGTTGCACTTTTAAATCTTTATCAACTTAATATCGCCAATTTTAGTACATCTTAATACAAGGATAACGCAAAATGTGTAAAATATATAAATTAACTACATTATTCTCTAACTTCTAGGCACAAGGCAAATTTATAGCTGCAAGGTTATTTCTTTGACAGTACAGTTTATTAATTTACGTATTATATAAATTTGTGACGATTTTTAGGAATAACAAGAATAAGATAATTCAATGAATCGAACATCTTATACTTACAAAAAAGTAATTTATTGGGCAACTTTTTTATCTAAGAATTGTTCTCGTTGAAGGAATTTAATATACGTGAATATGATAATTGTAGCCTATATTCATATTTTAACCGCTGGTATATAGCAAAATAGAGGTTAAAAGAGTATAAATACACACTTTGTATAAAGATAGGAATAATTATTTTTAAACATTTCTATATTGCTTAACAAGAAATTATTTAAAAAATCAATGGTCGTTAACAGTCCCGCGTATCGGGCAGACATTCTTAGAAATACACCTCAGTACCGTCCGCTGAGACAGTATACCTACTCAGTACCGTCTCTTCGTAATAAGCAGCTAGTCAGCGGTCACCGCATTTGTTTCTTTGCCTGGTGGCCGAAAGATTTCAAGTGTTTCAGCCATGGCTTATGTTGAAACGTAAGCAAAAAATAATTGTGAACCGTAATAGCGATTACGGCCGTGACGATAATTTTTGTTTCAACGTTGTGCTTAGAAATTTTACAGTAGACCTCTGCACTGGCACGAAGAATGCTTAGAGTCTGTAGATGTCACGTCTATGATGCCCTAAATAGGGCCAGTGAGCAGTCGGTACCGAGAGAAATTCGTAAACCGTAAATCTGTAGAAAAGATTATGTAAAAACTTTGCGGTAAATCAATTTAAGACATTTGCCTGCCCATAAGTTGGCCCTTTAAACAAAAGAACCGCTTTCAAACAGAAAGTAGCGGAAAGCCATTATCATGTAACGCCCCATAACCACAACGCGATTTCGATAGGTCGCCGCACTCAGATCGATGACGCTCTCGTAGACCATAAATACGATCGGTTTGATAACGCTTTCACCGACATGTCGAAGGTGAGAAAAATTGCATATTGATCACATAATAAAAATAAAAAACACGGTGAGAGTAGGTACATTAAAATGCGTAGGTTGACTTTTTTTTAAGTTTCTAGCTTCCGTACCTGTCTGTAGAAGGTTAACGATAAAGTAATAGGAAAACGGAGAGGCTCACTCTCTAACAATAATTGCGTTCATTGACATTTCAAATTAATGCATTTGTAAAATATTACCATAATATCTATAGTATGGCGGTTTACGCGATGACCAACAATTCGACAACAAACGACGTCAACTGTTTTCAATTAAAACGAATATCATGCACGAGTATCTAGTACCCATTGAGAAAATTAAAGAGAGACATTTTTTTGCTCTACTCATAACGCAATTTACTGAATTAATTTGATACAATAGATATATGGGTAACTAGCCATTAACACTGATGATTTTATCTTCTGCCAACGTTCGACGTCTGGGATAACTGCTAGGAACATTTTAGTGTTCGCAACCTACCATTAAACGAATAACAGGTAGCAGCGGGATCATGTTATGATCAATTGGCCTTTTCTGGATAATAGTGGTAGAATGCTCAGAGGCTTGAACTATCAATCCACCGTTCGGATAAGGAGAACCCATTACGTCATCATGGAAAAGATTTCACATACCATTTTACTTATAACTTAATCACGATAAATCGCCGATCAGATGATTACATATAATAAACTCCGAAGTGAAATTGTACCGGAAGATTGGCAAGAAAACGACAGTGATTTAGTTAATTCGAAAGGCGGACTTAAACGCCGTACATGGTTAATAAGTGTTTATGTGGGCGTGTGTTATGCAAATTGCACACCAAACAATGACTCGTTTTCTTTAGAGTAAAAATTCGTAGGCGATACTATGCTTCACATTTAAATGTGTAAGGAGCTTAAGAAGTTCTCTTGTCTATGTCAATATTATTTTGAATGAGGATTTCAGATCAAGAAATGAGGAACAATGTTTCATAACAAGCTGTTAATAAAATTATAGAAAGTACGATCAGAAAGTGATAAATGCATACAAATTGATTAAGCCGATTCAAAGACAATGAGTTGGCCAATGAATTCTGATATAATGTCACCGGCGATAACATCAGATTTATCTCTCGGAGTTAGCAGACTCGTGAAGAATTGTGTTCACCAGTGTGCACGTCGTTAAATTGAATTATATTCGTCCGTATTACGATAATGAAAAAAAATATTCTTTAGATAATATATACAGTATCTGATACTCTCTTATTTATACATAAAATAAGTAAATATACAAATTTCTAAAAAACTATGTAAATGAAAACATGGCTTAGCAAAAGAAGCGATTCATAAGATGATATTTCGATTGATTAACTATTTCAAAATGTATTATTTCATTAGTTGTTCATCTTCGCTCCAAATACATAATATTTCACAAGTACAGACGTAATACTGCAATGTCTAACCGCAAAACGTAAACGAAAGACTGTAAGACTTTCAACCGATCCGTTTAGTATTAGACCAGAAGTAACTTATTTTGAGCTATAGGTTTAAACCAATATCAACTTTTAATACGTTAAGATGTGTTCAGACGATTTACCTATATACATTTATTTGTGAATGTTTATAATTTCTATATAATTTGTCATTATTGTTTTTAATATCTACACTGATATAGACATTTTTGTATGTGGTAGTCGAGCACGCTTCGGCACGAATTGGGCCAGCTCGCACCGGGGAAGTACCACACCCCCACAGAAGACCGGCGTGATATAGCATTCTGTTGTGTTTCGTTCGGTGAGTGGGGGAGCCGGAGGTTCATATCCTTTTCCTTACCCTTCCCAGTCCTTTTCTTTATTCCTATCGCCAATCCTCTCTTAATCCCTTCCTAAAAAGTCGGCAATCCATTTGTAAGGCGTAAGGTCTGTAAAGGATCTTATGCCTCTACAAATGTTCATGGGCGGTGGTAGCGCTTACCATCAGGCGTCCCACCAGCTCTATTACCGATTGTAGCATAAAAAAAATAATATTTACCAATATTCTGGTGATTCCAAGAAAAGAAAAAAATTGGACGATTAATTTAGACTATCACTTGACGAATCTCCAAAAAATTATCGTAGTAAATAATACACTCATGTTTTAAAGAACACATTTTAATAATTTTGAATGGCATTTACGATGGTAAGATGAGAAGGAAATATTACTTAAAAAAATTTGCTGTCACCGACGTCGTTCGTGTCTTGTTATCATTTAAAAAATCCTCTTCAGTTCCTCAAGCTAACAATATAATTGATTCGCTTGTTACTTTGACGAAATGAAACATCTATGATATTGTAACAAACACCAAGTCTCGTAGTTTGACCTACATTTCTACCTATTAGAGTAGTTTGTTTTGCGTGTTCACCGAGGGTTAGTCGTTTGCTGGGTGTGTACAATCAGACAACCTTCCAGCTAATAAATAGGTTACTGAATACTTGACAGTTACTATACATATGTACCATTGAAACATGTATTTATACAATTACCGAACCTGCAAATAATATTTATCCTGATTTCTATCTATCCCATAGATATTACTGATTTATTCTATATCGAAAGTACATACCCATTAAAGTTTTCAATTAAGTGTTTATAGTTACCGGTCTGTCTAGCTGTTTGTTCTTCCGAGTAATAAGCTGAGCTTCGACAGGATGTAAAACAACTTATGGCATCATTAATATCGATAACGCCAACTAAGCCCGCATTACAAGTAACACGAGTGTGATAGGACTTTCCATTTAATTGCTGTATATGTATAGAAAACAAGGCTCTTATTTATCTTCGGGTGAATTTATTCGCAATATCGTAAATGCATCGTTCGACGCTTACAGGAAACAATGGTTATGCAGACGCGATTTGCAATAACTTTTCCTCAGTCGTTTAGACGAATGTAATTTATTCAAAAGACGCTTAAGCAAACCTATGTTATATAAGAAATATAGTTGCATTGCATGTGTGGAAAATGAGATGATTGATAAATGCAGCGAAATCTTAAATACACCTGCCGCAATTCAGTTTCGCAAAGCGGACTAAAATAAAACAATAAGATGAAGGAAGTATACATCTATTACCGCAAAACAAATAATACCGAGCTGAAACAACGCAATAATGAAACAATGAATCAAATTACATCGGATATCATATTAAAAACCGCTACATAAAATACACCTCGATGCATATTGGTTACGCCACTCAAGTTCAAGTTACAAGCTGCAGATAATCTAGATAAGAAAAATGGAACGTTCTAGATCTAGGTGTTTGATTTGTTAGCAATCGGTGATGTTTACCATTTGCGCTTTGGTCACATATTAAACACTAAATTAATATTATATGTATATAAACATTTTAATCTAAGTAAGATCCTAAACACCGGCTTATGGATTCAGACCTCATTGACTGATATTTACATCGTTTTCACTTTTCATAGCAGGCCCTCTATTGTGACGAAACCATACCATAATCGTTCAGTGATACAACAACTATTCGTGAGCTATGTGATAAAATCATTTCGACTTCATCGAGAGCATCTCTAAGCGAGCACGTGATAACATCGATAGATGGAGATACGTTAAGTGATTATGCAATTACTGTTACTACTGGACGATTGAACGTGTTTCATTAATTGATCCATTTCTGGTATGTTAACCGCAGCTATTGTTAATATTCTTAGTTCTGGGATAATATAATACAATGATATCAGGCAAATATTGACGAACTAAACATATAAATGAATAAATACGTTTATAAATTTCTATACACGTTTTTCACTTATTTATTTAATTCTTCAATGAAATGGCAAATGGAAGAAACAATGCGATTTTATGTTGGTAGTGGCGATAAATATAATTTTAGTTGGTTTTATTTCATACAGGTTCAGGTCAGGTTAAATGTATAGCAAAACGGAAAACGATTAGACCTACGCAGGAGTAGTTCATTACTTTTACAAGAAGCCAACATTACCAACGAGAGCGCCGGAAAGCAGGAAAGGCAGGACTGAGAGAGGTCTTAAAAATGTTGCTATGAAAGGCGTCATTTGTAAGGATGCATCCTTCTCTCTGTCGCTAGTGGAGCTAATCTCGTATTTGAAAATTCTAACAATAAACGCAGAATAAAATGGCTCTCTTTATTAAGTGTTAGTACGATCCAATTGGACCTTTCTATATACGCGTAGTGTAGCTAAAAGCCGCAGTGGAATATTCATATTTAATTGGCGAATACGCTATATACTAACTAATGATTCCCATTACTTTTAACTGAAAGCATGTGCAATTTTTACCATGCAAACTGACACACCTACACTCCGCACCTAGTATCACATTGTGTCACGAATCGAGGAGGTCGGGCGCTCACTTTAACTTAATATAATATGGTGGACACGCGACCGATAACCAGACAATGAAGAGTGCTTACAGTCTAGTTCAAAATCCTCTTCATTCGAGTATTAAACATGTTAAGTACCTACAAGATCTAATTGAAAAAAAGTAAAAGCATCTACCGATACAGTTTGATAGCTAACATGTAGTAAACCTATAGAGGAATTAATGTAAATATAATACTTTATACTTTTTTGTGCATAATCTAACTTTCTAGACATTTTTTCATTCTTACAGTTGTATAAAACAAAGAGGAAGTAGGTAGCTGTTATTTGGTAAGACTTGCGTGTCTATTGTCCATCTAATGTCGAGTTACATTATAAATTATTAAGTGATTACAGCCGACTTAGGTCTTTAAATACATTTATAATTGCGGACAAGTTTTTTGAAACCCGCAACGCCTTCACAAATATTTTCAAGTTGATGCAATCTGTGGGTGGAATAAGCGCTAATCTACAAGCGTATTAATTCCGAGGTCGGACACGCGAAAATATGAAGGCTTTAAATTTTTTAAGCAAGTATAGACATTTGAACGGTACACATGGAGCTAAAACTAAACAGCATGATAAAAATAAATGTTGGCAAACCAGCACTATTTTATATCTTTTAAGTTGGATCAAATTGCGCATGGTGTGCAAATTTAATTGAAATCGGTTGAGTAGTTTTGGAGTCCATCGAGGGCAAACAACGTGACAAGTAATTTATACATATTGAGATAAGATAGGAAATTCCTCGTCATATTGTTTTCAATAATTAAAAACAAAAATGACGTCAGAGGAATTTCCCACCTGGCCAATCTAACGGCACCAAAATGTGATGTCACGGTGGAACTTGTTTCTGCGCGATGGCCTTTTAGATAATAATTACATTCCATATCGATGCTAAAATTATATTCGAACATACAGCGCTAAGTAGGGACTTTTACGCAAGGTGCAATTCCTCTAAATTATAGATGAAAATTGGCTAATAATTACGACATGAGTGCACATGTCGTAAGAAGGAATGGAACTATGGATAATTATTAGGTACTTTTACGAATGCTGATCCTACTACACTTCACTCTGTGCCAAAAAAAATAATATAAGTACTTACAATCAAGCAAAGAAGGTATCAATATGAATGCGCGAAACACAACTGTTACTGTGACACATTAAACAAGTACATATAATTAAATTAAACATGCATATTCTGAAATACATGTTGTGAGTTGTCACCAAAGGTAAGTTGGTTGAATATTTTGCTCTAGATGCCATGACCGAGGTAGGCTGGTTGGTTACCTACTTATGCGCAGACTAAAAAGATCAGTTAAGCTGATTGATATGTGTCTTCACAAGTGACTCACTAACATTAATGTCTATTCATCGCTTAACATCAAAAACTAAAAACTGCTTTGAGACCATGTTAAGGATGTTTGTATATTGTGTCAAAATTTATTGGTTAATAAATAATAATATAAAACGGAAGAGTTTGTTTATTTATTTGTTTGTTTAATTGCGCTAATCTCAGGAATTGAAAAGAAAAATGTTTGTAATCGGTAAATTTACCGATTACAAACATTTTTCTTTTGGACTTGATCCCTGAGTGCTATAAATGTGCTCTTTGAATAGCTAGTTATATGGTTTATAAAAAAATGCTGCATATGAGTTTTGGTGATTGTGAAATAATAATAAAGTGAAGGCATTACTGAAGGTGAAGACGTTGCGTTGTCATGTTGATATGCGGTAATAATTAAGGAGACATTTTTTAATTAATTTCCAGTAACCAGCGTCATAATAATAAAGGAATATGAGACCATTCGAATAACGAATAACTTGTCCGTATATCATGCCAAAAGTCACCATGTCGATCGTCAGGTCGCATAAGCGACGCAACTGGCGTGACGAGGAAATGCGGGTTACCGTTTAGAAATCCAATTTCGCCCATTCTGATAAACGCATAGAACATGTTCGTCCGGAAATCTGACGGAAGCGTATTGATTGGGAATCTGACAAACAAACTTTGATTTATCTACATTTCGCTTTCATTTATTCTAAAACCGCCTTTTTTGTAAACATAATAATACATTGAAAACGTGTAAGCAGGAAATAAAACAGTGAAGTTATATAACCAACATTATACAATGTCGTTAAACAAAGTAGCCATAAATATAACAAAACCTTATAATCCGAAAGCAACAAACGAGCCATTAGAGAATCGCAGTCAGTTATTTGTCTGCTCGTTACTTAGTATATATCCACTCTTATAACAAAGAAATTACATATGTAGGTAATGCCCAGAGCAGGCCATTCAGTTATTCATACCTACTGCGTGCTTATAATTTGTATGATTACAAAAGTTCCTAATACACTGCTTGTACCAGAGGCAGCCAGTTATTAGTGACTTTCTCTGCTTACCTAACAGGCCACCTGTTATTTTAAATACCATCGATTTATGAAAATTATGGTTACCACGTCTGAGACTAATCGTCTACACTTGTACCTAATATTCTTGTTCCTAACAGTTTTATGAATCAAATGAACGATTACACACAAACATGGATTCTAAAATTATTCGTGTCATATTAAAGTACATAAAGTGATTTCAGTTTGGACATGTATGTATTTATAAAATGATATTATTTAATGCATAAAACAAAGCACAACTCATATAAAATACGTTAAGGAAACAAATATGTTCATATCCAAATTTTATTGCAAAAGATCGTTGCAATTGGTTAATAATCCTGAATTGAATGTGGCCGGAAATTAGTATTATACGTAAACCTCATCTGATCATTGCAGAGCAATAGATATATAAAAAAGGGGAAAAGATTTTTTGTTTGTTTGTACCCTAAAGGCTCCGAAACTACTGGTCCGATTTTGAAATTTTTTCACAAAAAGAAAGCTACATTATTCTCCAGTGCTAAAGGATACTTTTTACTAATCTTATTAGATTTTTATAACCACACGGACGAAGTCACGGTTAATTAACAGCTAGCAACAATATATAATACTTCATTTTCAGTTGAAAACTCAATGAGAATATAGTTAGTGTTAACTCCAAAGTTAGTCAAAGTTCTGAAAATCGTTTGTGGTTAAACCATACAATTTTAAGTGGCCCTTTCAATAATAGGTAGTCCACAACCGCATCTACAGCTTCTTATAAAGTTGTTAGTTAGTAGCTACTTCGACTATTGTATATCCTATCCTACTTCCTACTAATATTATAAATGCGAAAGTTTATAAGGATGTGTGTGTTTGTTACTCTTTCACGCAAATACTACTGAGCCGATTGCAATGAAATTTGGTACGTCGACGGCTGGACAACTGGAATAACGTATAGGCAACTTTTTATCCCGATATTCCTACGGGATACGGACTTACGCGGGTGAATTCGCGGGGCGCAGCTAGAAACATCATAGTATCAAAATGTTGCTGTGAAGTGTAGTACTATCTAAATTGCATAATATTATGTTAGTGAGTTGTTAATATAAAGTCAACTGAAACATTAAAAATTAAGGTCAATTTATGTTTGATTTCCTTAATTACTAAATTAACAAAAGTCAATATAAAAAAACATGTTTTCATACAAATGGATGACCGTGTTAGACGGAGAGATATCAACTAGATATCTATCCCGAACGGATAGATATATATCCGTTCGGGTCAGATAAATGTAACGGATCTTAAAATATATTCGAGATTAACATCACGAAAAATATAAAAACATGTGAAATTCTATAAAATATAAATTATTATACATCAATAACTACTAAGTATCTATTTGACAATCACTTTCGTGTTGTACCCTTCAAGCGGAATATGCCTTTGTCGTGTAATGTCACCTCAAGGTCATAAGCAATAAATGATCTCTGTACAGTTAATAGGTTAGTACATATAGGTAACATATACCTTCATTTTATCCGTGAATATCTTGAATAAAAATGATTATATTTGATAAAAAAGATTGTATAACTATATTCATGTATATATTATCTGTAATCTTACGACACAAGTTTTTACGGAGTCTATATCGGGTCAACTTTTTAACAATCACTCGCATATACGCCACAACGACGCGACAGTATGGATCGAATGGTTACAGTATTTCTCATACAAATTATAAAATGTTTGGAATATCGTAAACTAACGGTCCGCCCCAGTTTCGCCCTTGTACATATATACCCCATAAGCCTTCCTCAATAAATGGGCTTTCTAACACTGAAAGAATTTTTCAAATCGGACCGGTACTACACCGGTAGATTAGTGCGTTCAAACAAACAAACAATCAAACAAACTATTCAGCTTTATAATATAGGTAATATTAGTTATAGATTAGTTAATAACTTGTTACGATAAATGGATAATATTGTCTGTGCCCATTGTTGTGTAGCTATACGCACTTGGAAATAGATATTGCGTCGTATACAAAAATATATAAAAACTAACTGCACCCCGCAGTAAAAAGTTGCCCATATGTTATTCCAGTTCTCCTGCTATTACCAGATTATATTATGTACCAGATTTCATTGCAATCGGTTCAGTAGTTTTTGCGTGAAAGAGCAACAAACGCACACACATCCTTACAAACTTTCGCATTTATAATATTAGTAGGAAGTAAGATAAAAATTGTTCAAATATCAGCTATTTGTTATATTATAAGAAACATTTACAGGAAATCTTATTGGCGTCTATTTAAACGCGGGAGGGAAATCATCAAATCAAATCGCAGGATCAGATATATAAAATCATTTTTACCACTATGTTCACATTCGTCATTATGTCTTTCTGCATTTAATAGAAACAAATATAATTTACATAATACATTATAGTTTTACCCAAATGTCTTTGGCTTTTACCATTAAAATTATGAAGCATACAAATTAATGACATAAAAGAGAAAGCTACGTGAATTATACGTAAATTAAGTAAAAGATGGTCCGTAAAATTTTAAGACGTTAAAAATAATATTGTTAGAAATACAATTCTTATCTAGGCAGACACTAAAAATGTAATTGAAAATAGAAAATAAATAAATAACTTACTACTAAACGAAAATTACCTATTGCCTACTCAATATAGGAACACAATAAAACCTAATTTAGCTAGTCATGCTCAAGTATCGGATTGATATCGTAACATAATAGCATTCGACACTAACTCACATTAGAGTAATTTCTGACGAAATTTTTTAAACGATTCGATTTGTATATACGTACGTGACGAATTGATTCGATAACAAAATCGATTATTTGATACCTCATACTATTTTCAAATACGATAGTTCTTTGATCATAATAATAACTAACCCGTTGTCCCTACGCTAGCGACGATAAGCGACCCGATATGCTATTACCCATTGGGGATTTGTAGGACTGCAGGTACTTCAAATGAAAGCCCATTAGTAGCCACATACACGAGAACGTTTAGTAAGCTACTGTTTGAATGACGAAGCACTTCAAGAATCGATATTTTACAAATCTATGTGAGACATATTCATCAGTGTTACGTTTAGAGAACGATTTACAAATTATTTAGGTCTCTCATCACTCCTGTCTCTGCTCTTAAACTGATACGTGTAATCACACTTCACACCAATATTATAAATGTAAAAGTTTATTTGTTTGGATGTTTGTCGGTCAATCACGCTGAAACTACTGAACGGATTTTAATGAAATTTGGTATACAGACAGGGTATTGACAGGTATAGCTGACTTGGGTGATAGGATACTTTTTATCCTGATAAAATGCTCCCATGGGATAAAACCGGACAGAGCAGGGACAAGCGTCTAGTTTACAATATAGACGTTCTACTAAAATTATTTTTGGGCAGTATACCTAATTCTATTTCGTTGATGATGGTAATTTTTTCAAATATCATTCATAAATTTCAATTTCTTCATGGACATAATATAATATGTACACGTAGTACGTACATAACTTATCGAAAAATAATAGAAGTATGATTTTCATGAACAATTACTTATAGTGTTGAATCTATCCCTTAACCACATAATATTATATCTTATTACTAGCTGCACGCCCCGGCTCCGCCCGGGTTGTCATTTATCGTAATTAAAATTATTTAAACTATCCTATCTCTCAAGTTGGATCGAACTGCGCATGGTGTGCGAATTTTATTATAATCGGTGAAGTGGTTTAGGAGTCCATTGAGGACAAACATTGTGTCACGAGATTTATATATATTAAGATTATAGTATTATAATTATATGTATTATTATTTTTTTATTATAAAAAAAATTATGAGAATTTAATTTACGAGTATATTCCGCGATATTTAAAAAAAATTACTTACTTAAGTGCTTAGTTCCACAAAAATGTATCAATTGTAAAGATTATAAATTTGTATTAATATTTTATTTGAGTTAATCCCAAGGCGCTAAATAAATATGACCTTCCCAGCTCGCTTCAACCATGTAAAATTCAATGTAGCATGATTAATTCAAACTGTAGGTAAATATCGCATCAAAGACTGATTCTGTAGTTACGAAACATCATGTTACTTATATAGAAATAAACGATCTCACGCAAGTGCCACCCTGCTCCTGGTACCCTATTACCAATAATTTTGCCTTGAACATGCAACCTTCGAGACTTGTAAGAAAATGTATAGGGCATAGAATATATGGATACAATCCGCCCGCGGCTTCGCTCGCGTAGTCAATGGAGAAGACAGACCCGGGGTTAAACCTGCATAGTTTCCGTTCCCGTGGGATTTACGAGATCATAACTATTCTATACTCTTTCACAGGTCTCAAACTATCTCTGCATCATTGAATTACCTCCAAATTGGTTTCGGTTTAGTGTAGGAGAGGCTGGCGCACAGGCAGACCGACGAACCGAACTACTCTCGTATTTATAATTTGTGTGTGTCTAAATCATCATATAATGTGAATTAACTTTCCATACTACAAATTTTCAAGGTTGCAGGATGGAGTACACATTAAGTACCTATAATAATACAAAAACCATAACCACGTTAAAATAATTAGAATTTCGATTGAATATTTCACTATGGGCTATGCTATATATTATATTTTGTATCTTTAACTTCTGTACAATGCGTAACACAACCAGTTTCAAACAACAATCAATGCAAATGAAGTCGTGGATAAAATACACTCTCGATTCCCAATTCCAAGTCGGCACTAGCATTGTCTTACAGCTAATTTGTTGTATTTTACGTAACAGGCAAGTTTAGTCCGACAACAATGAACAAATTTGTATTTGGAGCTATACATAAGTTTCTTATTTCGAGCTTTGTAGAAACGTGAGAGTAAAAAAAAACAATTAATACATGATAGAGTGATTATTTCGCACAAATTAAATTGTGTCAGATGCCTGCCCCACATCGCATTGTTTACGTGAGACCGAGACACTTATTGTTCATTGGAGTGAACTGTTGATAAAATAGAAAATGGGGAACAATGGATGTTATTTTTTAATTTCCCGCGTTCGAACGCGGAATCGCACTAGATTTTGCACTCTAATCGCAAAATTCAATTACGTGGATTAGGGAAAATAAGTTTTTCTTTCAGTCGAAGCGCAAGCCGATTTCAAACATTATTGTATCTTTTTATAAACCCATAAGGGGGGCTCGTAGCATACTAATAAATTTAAAAAAACTAGAAAAGTAATACATATTATTTACTGATGGAATAATACATATATATATATATATATATATATATATATATATATATATATATATATATATGATATTCACTCAATATATAACAATGTAATCATTTTAGATACCTAGTTATAACATAAGCAAAGTTGTAAGAACTACAAATATTTTCCAAAACATACTTTTTTTGTGGACTAGAAAACCGATTTTCAATATTGAGCTGATACAGTTTGGAAGTTATAAATTACTAGTACAAGCAACAAATTCTACATGGAGACTAGGGTAGATAGGTTTTGAAAAATTTAAATACATGTAGAATTAAAACAATTGGAAAAAAGAGAATATAACAAAAATGAGAGGACATTTAATTTACAGTTAATCTCAGTAGGAATACTCTCATCAAATTTGGTATTTTTTTTTCCACGTTTGTGAAGTCCATTTTTTGGTCTTATAACCTTCACCCTCTCCAACTTGCTGATCTCAGAACTATTGGAAATTATAAATATTTTTCCTATAATTTTGTAACATAGAGAATGTTACAAAATTCTTTCCTTTTCCAGTTGGTTTCTTTCTGCATACTGCAATTTCTTATGTTTCACAAGCACATGCAAGTCAGTGAAATTGAAATTGATGTATGTATGTGTTGTGGGTAATTGGAAACAATTTTCAATAAACTTTTAAGTATGTTAAAAAGCTTTACTTTTTCTAATGATAATATGTTTTTTACTAAATATTTATGAAAATTTATTAGATTAAAAATTGTTCTAACAATTTGCAATTATAGATAAAAATATTAGGATGTTTTTCGAAACAAAACACCTGTTCACAATTATCCTCATTGCCCCTATATACAAAAACATTTAATTTGATGTAATAATATTATTGGGTGATAAACAGATGGCTGCAGAATAAACTTATTTGGGATTGTGTAATCTTAATATTATATTTTAACATAATGTGATTCTTTGTTTTTAATAACTATGTGATAACTTATTTTAATACAAATTTTAACATTGTGTCAAGGGGTTAATTGCATAGAATCACAGGAAATGTAGCTATTTCATTTGAAAAAATTTTAACCCAAACTTTCTTTGTAAAATTAAATAAGTTTACGGCATTAAGCACTAAAGTAAAACCATGGGAAATAAATTATTGAACAGTTTTGTATAGCAACATTAGTTTTCAAAGTTTTATTTTAATTCTACAATTATATAGTGGGAATGGTATTTTATATGTTTAAATAGTATTTCCATTTTTTGAAACTGAATAGCTATATAACTAGAAGAAAATATTCTCTATGCAATATCAAAGGAAAAATATCATTGTTTTGACTATTTACTTTAAAAATGACAAATATGCCTAACATAGTACAACAAAACTATATTTAGTTCTTGGTTTCAACGGGAATAGCATAAAAAAATTATGTTACGTATTAATTAATGTGTTTCAAATTACAGAAATGAGTATTAAAGCTATGTATTCTAACAATCAAATACTTTTCCTTTATTTATAATAACAATGGTTAAGTAAATAATTTACAAATTAACAAGTATAAAACCACTTGGTTCAAGATATGTAGTTTTGAATACATGTAAATTACTTAAAACCATGTTGTAGGTGACACAGATATGTTGGTAGGAAAGAAATAGGACTATGTGAAAGTCTTTTCCTTGATTGCATTATGAACCTTAATTATTTTATGTGTTTATCTGTATTTCCAATATGTACAATAATTTGAACATTTATGAAAAGGAGGGCAATGTTATTTAGACATTTACAACTTTTGAAACAAGACTAAAACTACATAAGTATAAAATAATAAATCAAAATCAGTTAAACCTTAGTCTGACCATGTATTAATGTATTCAGAATAACTTACCACATTATAATTGAAGGCTGCGGCGCCTGGGGCGAAGTATTCTCTGTTGATCTTGTCACTCATTTTATTATTATAATAACCACGATTGGTTCAAATCACTAAATTTTATCATTGTGTACATTTTGAGAAATCCACATAGGTACAACAGAATGAAATTTTACACAGTTGACACTAGACCCCAAGGAGCGTCCGAAGTAACATCATATTTTGTTTACTAGATATCTTTGAAACGGATCGTATCTTTTTGCTTTTTCTTAAATTTGATTTGGAATAATGAATAATGTTATAGTTTTATAGCAATTAATTACGATAGCTGTAAGATGTACTTTTTGTCAGATACATATATTTTTTTAGAAACGATCTGTCAAAGAGATTTTAAAGATAAAAAAAAAATCGCTTTTGACATTCCACCTTGACACAGAATTTACAAGTTGCCATACGTTTAATAGTATAGTTTGAATTTATGTGATAGATATACAATAAAAATGTCTATCAATAAATCAACTTTAACAAAAATGAAATAGGAATTCTAGTAGCAACTATTTATAAGTAATTCCTTTTGTGTTTTCTTTTATATTCGCTCTTTTTCATGATAGTTAAGGATTGGATTTGAAAAAATTCTAGACTTTTGGAAATAAAGCCTGTCGTTACTATAGTCACAGATTATAAAATAGTAACAACTACCATAGTTACTGCAGTACCTAATTTATTTTGTAAAGACTAGTAGTATATTTAATAGAAAATACTACAATTTTCATTATTTATTTGTATCATTGTGGTTCAACCATGGTAGTATATTATTTTATTAGCAAAAGGGACTCGTTGCACAATAAACTACTCAGAACTTTCGACTGGTTGAATCAATTTTTATGATCCCTTTAATATTTGAAAGCTGATGCCTATCGTGCAGTCGTGTATCGTTCCGACTTTAGTTTTTTTTTTTGTAAAAATAGCTATTTATACCATAATATACTATCAATTCAGTAAGCGCTTGTAGTCGCGGATAATCGGAGGCCGATGTATTATTTTCTTTACCATAACAATACATAATTTACTTCAGAATTTTTGTAATTAGGCGTTTTGATTATGTACCATCATATTTACAATTTTAACTTTTTAATGGGGCATCATTAAAAATAATAATTTATATTAAGCATAATTTTAATTCTTATCCCTAACCCATTTAAATAAAGCAGGCAGCGCATAGACAATTCCTCTACGAATGTTCATGCGAATTGCGAGCTGAAGCCTGAACCACCATCTCAGTTTGAATCTATACATTCTCGTATCATAGCGTTTGTAATAAATCCCTTCGAAAAAACTTAAGTGATTTTTATACATTATATATTTCGGGCTAGCTATTCTAGCACAACAACGTTTGCTAGGTCAGCTAGTATTATATGAATATAGAGTTTTATCTATGGCTAGTAATATTAATTAATATAATATCCTAGCTACTTATATTATTAATGCGAAAGTTTCTGAGGATAACACCACTGAAAGGATTAAAAAAAACATTAAATAGCAAAAATTGCCCATTCCATTATTATTTATATGCATCAGTAATTTTTAACAAAATATTCAATCAATTTGTGTAGCAGGTTTTAACCTGCAATTCTAAAGAATTGTAAAATATTTGTAGATAATATAAAAAATCAGTAACAAAGCAAATCATATTTAATAAATATATATATTTATCTGCACAAGCCATGGATATAATGTCTATGCAATAATAAATACAATTATGGTATGGTTAATGTATGTATATAAATTACTATAGTGTATAGCTAAATGTGAAAAGCAATTGTGACTCTTGTATATCAGACCATCATTCGTTGTATCCTTTAAAGGTTTATTTCTATGTGGGAGTTGATCACGTTTCGGCAGGAATTGGGCCGGCTCACTCTGGGGAAGTTACCACATTCCCACAGGAAAAAGGCCGCGAAATAGTAGCCTGTAGCATGCGAATGCTACTGTGTTTCGTTAGATGAGTGGGGGCCCGGAGGCCGTTTTCTTACGATCCCAAAAATTTATCTCTCATCTACATAGCTATTCTAATTAAAAAAAAACATTAAGGTTTTCTATTTGTTTAAATTAACTGTTAAGTTTTCTTTTGGGTCATTAACAATTAATAATATTGTATTACAGTACATTAAATATTGGCCATATTCTCACAATGTATAAGTATTGTGTAAAAAAGTATGTCAAAACATTTAAATATATATAAATCCCTATGTGAGAATTACATGGAAGCAAGATAAGAGATCTACACGTTGTAAACCGCGACACAAACATTTTATTTTTCTATAACACTATACACACACCTTATGGTGTACATTTAGGAATTACAAGATTCCACTTTCAAACACTGTAGCGAGTGTGGTCACTAAATATTGTGTTATTCAAATATGTTGTGTTAATAATAATGTTGACACAATTTCAATCCGTTTTATTGAACTAAGAACACCAGCATATACAAAAATAAAATATATTCCCCTCCCACCATATTATATATTGATACATTTTACGATTTAGTACAAAATTTATCCAAATATTTTTTTATGTCATCAGATCCCATACGAGCCTTTATCATTTGTAGAGATAAAGAGAATACTTCGTTTGAAATTTCTTTATCGCGGGCTAGAGCGGACTCTTCGCAGTAGAAGCAGTTGTTGAAGTACAGGCCTGTAACGCCATCCAATTCAGAAGCAGTAGCTACATATACTGTGGTGGCAGCGGCTTGTTGCTGGAAAATACCAATAATTCCTTTACTATTAATGTTTATTTTTGTTATTAGATAAAGTCTAATGTATGCAATAAAAATAAAAGAGATAACAGGCTTTTATTTCAAGTACAAGATCTACTGATCTATAAAATACACAATTATTCACTTCTTTCCTCATCATGTGCCCATATATATCTCCACTGGACACAGGCCACTTACATAATCAAAAAATTACAAATATTTTTATACTAGCTACTCGGTCTGACTCTGCTCCAGTGAGTTTAAATATTTTTGAATGGATACATGCTTGTGTTATAAGTGGTGTAACTAATACCAATAACACTTTCTTATATTATGTAAGAATAAAAAAAACTTACCAAAGATTTTGTGAATGGACGAACTAAATAAAACAGAACACCATACAACCACCAGCTTTTGGATATATTAGTGTACACCATGTTCCCAGGGTGAAGGGAGTTCACACATATTCCTTTATTTTTCCATTCTTCACTTAATATCTGTAACACATCATTGGAAATTTTATAGCACTATTTTATTTGGTAACAGGTATTTAGTAATGTAATAGATAAAAAATCTATTACTTCAATCATACATTATCTTACTTATATCATAACATGAAAGTTTTTGAGGGTGGATGGATGTACAATGCCACCAAGCCATCTTTTAATTGTAGTTATGTATGTAGGATGCTCTTTCAAGCAAAAACCACTGATCAAATTTTGATGATACTCAGCAATGATGTAAAAAACTAGACCAATCTAAAATTAATCAATAAAAATTTTGTCTTTTTTCTATCAGACAAATATATAGTCCAAATACCAACATATGTGTGAACATTATTCAGAACAATCTTCTATTATTTCATTAAATTTATCTGAATACTGGATGGTCGCCCCAGCTCTGCCAGGATATCAAAATGTCTGTTTTATTCCAAGGGAGCATTTAATCAGGATAAAAAGTATACTATTACCCAAGTCAGGTCATACCCTGTCTATATTCCAAATTTCATCAAAATCCGTTCAGTAATTTCAGTGTGATTTACAGATAAACATACAAACAAAAAAACTTTCACATTTATAATTTTAGTGTGATTAAAAATCTTAATATTTGCTTCACCATATATGTTAAATTGAGGCACTTACTTTAGCAGTTATAACATTGTATAATTTGGAATTATTATATGCCAACATTGAACTAAACCAATCCTTTGGACATGAGAGATCCTGGTTTACAAACACATTTTTTAATTTTGCCATCCTGAAATAAACAGATAATCGTGATTTATTCACCGACACTTTTATGTTCTATAGATACATGACAGACTAGAAACTTATGGTAATTTGATAGTAAGACTTACTAATTAATTATTAGTAAGAATAATGTCAAACTAATATGGCAGTATATTAAATTCAATGAACTTAATAAAAAACCTACCTGTGAGATTCTGATGATACAAAAATTACTCTCGATCCGCGCTTCAGTAAGGGCTCAAGTAATAAAGCTAAGTACAGATGACTCAAATGGTTTACTTGCAGAGTTTTGTCTATTTTATCAACAGTTTCTTCATACGCATCACCAAAAATACCAGCATTTAATATCAACATATCCAAATGACTGTAAGAAAATATTTCTTAGTTAGTTATATTACAATACTAGTTGTCTATCCCTGCTTCGCCTATAGTATTTATATAGCCAGTATTACTTAGGGATTGTGTACAATAGTGTGCTGTGCAGCTAACTGTGCAGGGGATAGCTGGGCATGCATATTGTATTTAAATAACTTATTATAAACTTCTGTGTAGGATCAACCAGTGCTTATGAAATTGGCGGCTTGTTATATGTATTCTATACTATGACAGTTTTTATAATTGCTCTAGTAGTTACAATAGCATGTTAAAACAAATAAACTCTTCAGTTTTATACAATAAGTATAGACAATTCAAACTTAAATCATGAACAAAGTTATCAAAGATTTCAAACAAGTATAAATGTGAATCTAGAATATGTTACATTTCAACATTTTATTTAAGTTATGTTTAATCTGTTTTATCTATTTTTATAATGTATTGAATATAAGACACTATTGTGTACAGGAAACTATTATTTATCATTATTATGCTTTATCCTTGACATAAAGGTTATATTGGCATGAACAAGCATAATATTGTGTAACAACTTGAATACTACAATTATTTCTACTTAACAATTAAGTATTTAAAATATGTTTTTATTGTTTAGAACAATATTCAGAATAAATAATAAGCAACTTTTTGCTTAGTTTCTTTTGTCACTATTGTTCCTTTTTGTTTGTACTAGTACATAATGTGTATTTGAGGTATTGATTTATAAGAAGATGAGATTTTTATAAAATATAGAAGGAATACTGGCTTTGAATTCAATACTAATGATGAACACAATTACTATTAAACTTACCTATCGTTGAGCATTAACCAAATATTGTACTTCAAACTTAACTTACTCTGAAAATATAGCTTTCACAGAGGAGGCACACTTCTTAACACTTTGCAGTGAAGCTAGATCTATCTCTATTGCTTTTAAATTGTCCTCGGAAGCATTGGTTTCTTCAACAATTTGTTTGATTGCTTTTTGTGTTGCATCTATATTTCTATTGGCAAATAATATATTGCAGCCATGTCTAGCTAGGGATTTTGCTGTTTCGTAACCAATACCACTGTTGCAACCAGTTATTAATGCATATTTCCCTGACAAGTCTATTCCATGTAATACCTGTGACATTGTAAATATAAATATCAATTGTATTTACGACAAAAACTATAAGAGCAAATTGGAAATTCTTATAGGTTCTGAGTGCTATTTTACGATCTATATTTATATCACTAAGAAATTAATGCATAATATTAAGATCTTTCAGCCCAGATAGGGAAGTAGGATGCATTTTAAAATTATTTGAGTACTATTGTTAGTTATTTCTACCTGAAAAGCTGTTGAAGAACCATCAAATCTTTGCCGAAAATCATTTGTATATTTCTTTTCTTCTTTGGCAAAAGCTAATCTTGGGTCTACATAGGTCTTGTTTCCAGTTTCAACTTGTACATACAATGTTTTGCCATTTTCATCAACAGTTTTGGACCAACCAAAGGGTAGATCTTTAGAAATCACTTTTTTTCTTCCAGTTCGAGGATGTGTCCATTGTATTTTGGTATTGTATGTACTAGAACAATTTAGAAAGAAAAAAATTATGTCTTCAAAAAATAAAAAAAACACATAATATGAGAATGTATATAAGTTAATTAAACTTAGATATTACTTTACAAAATAAACATTTCCATCTTCAGTTGATTTCTCTTCCCATCCTGGTGGCAACTCATCTTCACTATCGGAATCCATAACATGATGCATAATGTACACAACTAGCTGTAGCTAATTGTTTACTGAAGACGCAGTTAGTAACTTGTTTCTTATATTACTCAAGTTATACTACTTGAGTTTTTGTGTCGCACAACTTTTAAGTACAAAATTGGTACAATAACTACATCAATTTATTAATAAGTTCTTATAACT
>NC_052120.1:7607500-7612488 GCF_012273895.1 Zerene cesonia | reverse complement strand
AGTTTTTGTGTCGCACAACTTTTAAGTACAAAATTGGTACAATAACTACATCAATTTATTAATAAGTTCTTATAACTGGCGTGTTTAATTGCAAAATAGCAGTGATTGATATTTTTGGATTATCAAAATTTATTTGTTATCAACAAAGAGTGTAATAATGCGGGTTATCAATTTGAATTTATTGACATACTGTCCATAGACCATACTGACGTCTTTCGACAGTTGTCATAGGTGACAATATTATAATTGTTGTAACTTTTTTTTAGAGATTTTATGGTTTAGTAACGAGACCTTAAAGCCAAGTTTAGTAAGCATAGTATAGGAGTATAGGATAAATTAAACAGTTTTTTTACATAATAAATTAACATTTACTGTCAATTTAAGAAATAATTAAATTAGTATTTTTTTTTCTTCCATTATGGCAATAAGTTAATAAAGTTTGAATATTGTTTGCAAATATGACGTCATATTACAGAATTGCCTAATCTCTGAATTATAAATTTCCCATGTAATGTTAAGTAATTAAAAAAAATCTCATCACGGGGCGGGGCTGCTAATGACTAATCTCGGAAATTCAAAATAGTGCATGATCTTATTGTTCGGAATCATCGGAAGTACACCGAGGTGTTGAAATAAAATAAAAAGTAATATAATGTACATGGTCTAAGATCCGGTTTTAAATAAGTGATATTAATTGATATTAATATTTTGACCCTTTTGTGTAGGTCTGTGTTAGGTGAACACATTGTGTTCTCCTTAGACTCAATTGTTATTTTCTGTAGGTTTGCAAGCTTTTTACATTGAATGAAGTTATAAAAACTACTGCCCCCCGCGATTTCACTCGCGTAAGTCCGTATCCCGTAGGAATATCGGGATAAAAAGTTGTCTATATGTTACTCCAGTTATCCAGCTGTCTACCAAATTTCATTGTAATCGGTTCAGTAGTTTTTGCGTGAAATAGTAACAAACACACACATCCTTACAAATTTTCGCATTTATAATATTAGTAGAAAGTAGGATAGGAAGGTTTATTAAACTATGTATCAATAAAAGACTTTATAATTTCAAAAAAATCAACATTTATTCGTTCGCCAGCAGCGGGACCGCAGCATGATATATAACAATACCCACGAACCCGCCATTAAAATCAGCTCGACGGAACACAGTGATGTTTAGTCGGTAGTCCATTACTTTTTGGACTTTCTTTTCGGTCTTAATTTAAAGTTGTTGTTTCCGTTATGCATTGAGTAGATAAAGTTTATAAAGTACTTCTTATGGGCTCTGGTCTTCTCGCTCTAGGAAGGAGTAAAGAGAGAATTGCACACACTGAAAACAATAAAAAAGTATAAGTAAGTACGATATAATTGAGATAGGTAGTATAATATTTAAGTTTCCTTATTTTTGAACGGTGCTTAAAGTGTGAAACGATGAATGCAAAAAAATATAATATATCAAAATGCTTGTTCTTCTTTATGAATTACTAAATTACAAGTATTTTTTAAATTTATTTTATAAATATTATCTGCTCTACATTCCATAGAATAATAATATTAACTTACATATCAATAATCCTCCAAAACCATAGAACGTAATTTCACAAGCAGCGTTGATTAGAATACCAGCCACGTTAGTGCCAATGATGGAGCCCGTACGACCCAGCATCATACTTAAACTAACTGCCATACCCCTGAATTGAAAAAAAAAAAAACTCAACCTATATACATATAGTATAACGCCTATATACATACATACTATAAAACCGTTAAAAAGCTATTTATTTTTGGATCATTTTTCAGAGCCTGAAAATGCTTCGCTAAAAAGTAGTAAAGTAGGTTCCTGCAGTGTTCCATTAGCACATGTAGGGTGCCAAAAGTATAACATTTCATTACTAATTTCTGTGCCGTTGATGTGCTCATAAAATTGAAATTTAATATTCATACAATTGAAAATTTGTTTTTATTATGGTCCATGATATAAGCTAGAGGCTAAGGCAAATCACCATCAATATATACAAGCGACAGATCAATTACGATGCGATTCAAGATTTCTACGTACCTCAATTGAGTTGGAAAAATTTCAACAGCATATGCATTTACGGGTCCAATTGCCAGACCAGTTATAGGCAATGAAGATAGTAAAATTGCGAATAAAATTTGCTGTGTGACAAAATTGATCATTATACAGCAGATGCCTATTACAAGAAACACTGCAATTAACAGCACTTTTTTGCCTATAACTTTGACTAAGCTGCTAACTCCTAGAGCTATGAGTGTACAGGAAAAATTTGCAATAGTATTGATCATAAATGTCTGGCTATCTATTTGATCGTCGCATTCTGCATTTTCATGAGTCTGAAATATTAAATAATTATTTAACTACATAGTTGTACAAACGAGTAAAATATAATTAAAGGTGTTCTTCCTTTTTATTGTATCCAGGCGCATAAAATCGGTTAGAAACTAAAAAGCTGAAGAAATCTCATTTATGAATCATAATTTTTTAACATTAGCTGAAAATTTTAAAGCAGTATTGATGTAATACATTTCACATTTAATCTAAATAATTTAAATGTTCTTTCGTTTCCCCTGTCTTATAAAATTGCAGATTTCTATGGTTTATTATACACGTACGTTACGTTTTATTATACTTACACCTACCTCATTTAGTCTTTGTGCAATGACTTGACAAGCAGTTTGGTCATGGCCTCCACCTGTGAGTACTCTATTGAGCACATCTGGTAGCCACATATAAAGCCCATTTAACCTTATAAATATCAAGCTCTCATTAGTTTCATCACAATATTATGTAAGTAGCAAATATTTTAGAAGTGTCAAAGGGAAAGCAACAATATTTCCATCTGTTTACAAATGATAACCATATCGCCTAGTTTGTGTGTGTGTGTGTAATCTACGTTCTTTTGCTAAGGATATACAATAGGTACTATAATATAAATTTTTATACTTATGTTTTTTACCTACATTAAATATGTAACGTTTAATATTCACAGTTATCGTATAAGTAATTTAGTATTTAGGCTATCAAAAAAGTAATTTGCGTTTATTGAAATAATTACTTACGTAGAGAAAATACCGAAGAGTAAGATTCCGTTTAATGCCATCCATTTCAAATATGGCGGTTTGAGGAGTGGTGCGCTTTGATTAATGAGAGATTTAAAGATGGATGGTCTTTTTGTTTCTTGGATTTCCGGCATTAATAAACGTTTTACCTAAAAATATCAACTGCAATAAAATTATGTTTTAAATGTGAGGAATGAATATAAATAATAATTCAACCTCACTCCAGTGAATTATTGCTATAATTATAATTTTTTTGAATCGTCATAACACAGTTTTAACATTTACCACCATAATAATTTTCATTACTCTATTGAAGCTTATATAGTAATATACTACTTTAGATATAAATAATGCATAATCTTTATAACAGTTATAATCATTATTACGGAGACTTACGAGCTAAAGCAGATAATATATAAAACACAAACAGTTATGTCACATGTATGCGGCCACTTGCCATGTTTAATTGCATTGTATTATTAAATGTAATTAATTAGGATTATTACTTACTGGATAATCATCTGGTGGTTTTCTCTTATTTGAGGAGTATATTGTTTTCAGAATCTGAAGTGATTCGTCGTGTTTTCCTTGGGACATTAGGTACTTTGGGCTCTCTGGGCCGAATACCAATAAACAAGCACTGATTATGAATGGTAGAGCATATATTATCGTGAGAAGCCGCCAAGGTCTAAAATCGTAAGACCCAAAGTCGATTCTGAAGTCCAATGGTAGTATTGCCCATGCAAACACTAAAAAAATAATTTGCCCTATACATAACATAACATAAAACAATTTCTAAATCATCTAACAATATCGATGAGAAACCAAGGATTTCTAACTGGTACCTAAATTACTACTTTTATCATGATTTTTTTCAATGAGATCTCACAAATCACGGTCACAGTTGGTTAACCTATACTATATCATTAATTTTAATTGGGTGGGGCGAATTTTTCAGTAACACCTTCTATTAATCAACATACGAAAATGAGAAATATAGGTCACATAAACTATTCGACTAAAATAATCATAATTATGTCATACTTATCTTAGTATGAAAATGATTAATGAGTAATCGATATCAGACCATACTTGCTTATATATATATATATATTGTATCTAACGTTTATAATTATCGATGACATTTTAAGCTAGATACATTTTACTATACAGTTTAACAGTGTCTGCTTATCATCTCGTACAGGTTTTAAATATATTACAGTTAACTTACAGGGAACTAAGGCGGATCCACAAATTTGCATAGCATTTGTAATAGAGAGCGTTATATCTCTGTATCTACTAGGAAGAATTTCACCGATGTATGAATATGGTACAGCGGCGGGACATGCGATGCTGAAATAAATTTTAATAAACATTAACACAAACATCAAAATATAGTTTATAAAAACAGATAACTTTTTTCTCGGTCTTGTCCGGCATAAAACTAGGCATATGCTGATATACACAATATTACCGTATCAGTTACCTTCAAAGCACATTGGTTATGATACATAAATCATTTTTGAGATTAAATAATTCGTTATAATTCTATTAATTATATTCGTATTAAATAATACTCAATTGCAAATAATTTGTCAAAAACTTACCAAAGAGACGTGAGACTTTTAAGAATTACAAATGATATTAGATCAGGCATAAATGCCGATATCACACCTAGGACGCCAGCCAAGAGAGAGCTTATAATTATGATCTTCTTTCTTCCTTTGGTATCGACTAAATAACCCCATAGAAAAGAAGTTACAACTATACCTGTAAAAAAGTAGGAAGTAAGTATATTGTACGACATTTATAACGACTTACCTACATAATTGTCCGGAGGCCCGTTTCCTTTTCCTCACCCGTCCCAGTCCATTCCTTCTTTCCAGTCGTTAATCCTTTCCTTTTCCTTTA
>NC_052120.1:7594646-7607352 GCF_012273895.1 Zerene cesonia | reverse complement strand
CGATAATATAACCTGTGAGATTTAAGTGTGGGAGTCGAGTACGCTTGGGCACGAATTGGGCCAGCTCGCACCGGGGAAGTACCACACCCCCACAGAAAACCGGCGTGAAATAATAGCATGCCATTGCGTTTCGTACGATGAGTGGGGGAGCCTTAGGCTCATTTCCTTTTCCGCACTCTTCTCAGTCCATTCCTTTTTTCCAGTCATCAATCCTTTCCTTATCCCTTACCCCTTAAAAGCGGGCAGCGTATTCGCAGAGGTCGGAGTCTCTGCGAATGTTCTTGGGCGGTGGTGATCGCTTACCATCAGGCGAACCGCCAGCTCAGTTGCCCGTTATGATATTAAAAAACCTTTCTGGAATATGCGCGTGAATATCAGAAAATACGCGAACATCTATAGCAACCTAGAAACTAACGAGGATATGTATGAACCATTCATACATATCCTTGTTATAAAATAGATATCTTTTGAGTTAGGTTATAAGAGAATGCAAATAGATATATTAATGCACCGTAATTCAGATTTTACAATACATATTATCATTGTAGGTATAGTTAACAATTGATTATTGCAAGTTGAATACTTCCTGATTGCGTATAGTTGCAAATATCTTTTGATGTGTTTCCACTTTTTTTATTAAATATCTAGAGCATATTTTCAGGTGCCTATTAGAGTTCATTTTGCCTCCGGAATGAATTAAGTCTCTCACACCACCAACACTACGTAAAAACAGGAACTGGACCTTTATTCACTTTACTAATGGAATGGTAAGTACTACGTACGTGTTTATTGTTTTCATGTATTTACCTATATATGGTATAGATCCAATAACGCCACGTTGTGTATCAGTCATTTGCAAATCACATTTTGCAGCTGGCAACACGTATGAGTATCCCACTGGCTCTATAATAGCTGCTATGAGGAACAACGCCAGGTTGAGTGAGTATCGTACGTTGTACCATCCCATTCCTGTAATATATAAAATATATAAATATGTATAAATAGATAAATACATATATGCAACATAGACGTAGAGTCGCTCATGTTGAATGGTAAATCTAAACCGTTCTCGAAGCTGCAGATCATCAATGTACAAACATAAATAATTTTTAACATTGCAATATATGTAAACATACATCCATTTAATTTTTTAAGCACTTGTTTCACATTATTGATGTGACACAAGTCAAGACGAAACCTCCAAAGTACGTTAATATAATTTGTCGTTGACTACTTTTTTACATTAATTGCTAATTGATAAAATTATCAATTGAAAGGTGTAATTGAAGTATTACCTTACTAGAACGAAATGTTATTTGTACCTAAGCATTAATAGCGTAGAATTGTTATAATAAAAAAACATTCGTATAATTATTTAGTAATATATTTAAAGCGTCGCGTTGTACATTCAATGAATATACGATTGATTATGTGTTTTCCTTACACATAAGTCACAAGGAATTACATTTTACATATCCGGTGCGCTAAGGCATAACATACGAATATTTTCAATCTTTCAATAAATAAAGTAATTTTTAGAGATCTAAATTAGATACATTATAAAATTGGTTAATTAGAATTAAATTTAATATTGCGCATGTGTCATTGATTATTATTTGTTAAATATGTATAACATACTTACTTCACTTAACAGAAAAGACTTTTAAATCATTAATATTTATACAAAACATGTTACGTACTTCACATATATTATTCTAACAATTTTTAATGCTTTTACATATGACGAGTATAAATAAAATTTAATTACTGTCCGCCTCTTATATTCCTAATTTGCAGTATTTTCTCAAATGCTTGTAGTTACATATTGCATTATTTCACTCAGTTTTACTTGAATATTCAATATATGAAGAACTATAAGTTACTTAGTTATATAGAGTTCGAAGTATGATAACATGGTCAATGTAATCAAAGCGATAGCTTTAAAATTTCATGTGATACATGTAGTTGATAATACATATTATGTATGATTAATATTAACTTTACACTTAAAAATTAAGATTCAAATACAGAACCTGCAGCGCCTTGTACCACATTTATTGATTACAAATTTTAAGTAAAAAAAAAAATAAACAATAGATACTCATTGATTAATTTATCTTAACTTCTTTTTACTCTTGTTTATTATAGTATTTGTATAAAGCGTGTACTGATAATTTAAAATTATAATTGATTTTATAGTCTTGAAAACGGAATGGAATTTCATTTGTTCTATTGTTGATGATTAAATCATCGCTTATACAAGTAAATATTTCCATAGGTGTGTATAATGTTTATCCTGCTAGACTTCTTATTTTTTTATTTATTTTTTTTTATGTCATAGCGGGCAACTGAGGTGGTGGTTCGCCTGATGGTAAACGATCACCACCGCCCATGAACTTTCGCAAAGGTAGTGCCTCTGCGAATGCGCTGCCCGCTTTTATGGTGTAAGGGAAAAGGAAAGGATTATCGACTGGAAAGAAGGAATGGACAGGGACGGGTGAGGGAACGGGCCTCCGGCTCCCCCACTCACCGTACGAAACACAGTGGCATGCCACTATTTCACGCCGGTTTTCTGTGGGGGTGTGGTACTTCCCCGGTGCGAGCTGGCCCAATTCGTGCCGAAGCGTGCTCGACTCCCACAATTGAACACAATATATAATATTAAGTTATTTAGTTTTTAGGTGTTTGGGGACCTATGATATAACATATGACACTAGGTAGTACCTCACTAGATTAAACAAAAATAAATAAAATGTCTAACAGAATAACTAGATACATAATACAAAACAATACCTGCGACATCCAAAGCATAATCAACACGATTCATTATATTTTTGTATAAATTTGCAAACGATGATCGTAATGATAAGGATTAAGGACCATGCATACTTTTATTTTGTTATAGTTACGTGTTATTTGATAGAAGTTGTGATAATACTAATCAAAGACTTATGATATTCATATTTATCTGAGAAGTAAGTAATCGTGTACATTTTATAGGTAAGTACTTAATCAGTCATACATTTTACAAGTCATTATAGGACCTTAAATATAAATCTATTCAATTTATTCGAATGTTTATTACATTCAATAAATTTTTAAGGTCAGGTGGATTTCAGTCAAATCTAAATACTAGTTAGTCTTAATCTTAGTGTAGTTTACTGTATTATTGAAGCTCACAATTAATAAATCTCGTGTGGGGGAGAGGAAGTTGAATCAAATCTTACCAAAGGGTTTGGAGGGGTGGGAGGGGTAAAATGCCACTCCAAATTAATCTTCAGTTTGTTAATAGCAGCTGGGTGATAGTGAGTTTACGTATAAAAACCTACCAAACATAAAAGACCTCAACATACATAAGATAAATTTAAATTTGTTTAGACAGGAATATATTAAAATGCAAGTTCATTAAGAAAATACGATAATTACATGGCATTGCTACAGGAGAACAATGAATATTTATTTAGGTTTTTGCTTTCCCCTGATTACAGAATTTTGTGATCAAGGGAATTGAAAGAACAAAAATTGAAATTTACTCTCGTTATTTATAGAATTTTGTACTTTATGGTCTTAAATAAGAGGCGTTATGATTTTATTGCGTATTGAGATACTCGTATTTCGTCATCTATTTATTTCAAAAAAACCCTATGTAGAAAATTCTATTTATTTTTTAAAGACTTAGAGAAGAAGAGATAAAGTCTAAGTATGGATGCTTTATTTTCATTTTTATTTTTTTTATGTCATAGTCGGTAATGGAGCTGGTGGGTTGCCTGTAAGCCATGGTAAGCGCCATCTCTACCCATGAACATTTGGAGAAGCGTAAGGTCGAATGCAGACATTATGACTCTACAGCCGGATTGTCGACTTCAAGCTTAAAAGGAATTAAGGAAGTATTGACTAGAGGAATAAAGAAAGAACTGGAAGGATAAGGAAAAGGATATGGGCCTCCGGCTCCACCACTCACCGAACGAAACACAGCAGTATGCTATTTCACGCCGGTATTCTATGGGGATGTGGTATATGCTCTGTTTTGATGATTGTATGTTTGTCAATCACGTAAAATGGACTACACAATTTTTTTATAGTAAAAGACAATTATTAGTTTCTTGAAAATCCATGAAGTGCATAATTTTTTAGTTGTCGAAAAGGCGGAAACCTAGGATATAAAAGTGTTTTTACGATTTCATTTATTGGTATATAGTAACCTTTGATCATTAATTAGAAATTGAAATATCACATGAATAAGTCGACAGGTTACACTGGATAAAAAAAATAAACAGTATACGTTTACTGTGATAACGGCTTGAATTGATAAATAATTTTGAATTTTATTGCGCTTTGATAATACTCCAGTAAAGTAGTAATTTTTTATTTAAGTATTTATTTAAAATAATTAACGTAAAATACACAGACTATGAATAATTAACATTTATATTAGGTGCTATCAAACTCAAAGATGTCAAAGTTAAAATACCTAATTCAACAATTGAATTAATGTTAGATACTATGACAAACATTATAATTTTATACATTATAACATAAAGTGAAGCACATAGTTATGTTGAAAAAAAAAAAAAACAATGTATTATAAATAAAGTCTCCAAAGTAGCTACTAAAGTAACTTCTATCAGATTCTATGAAACACAACAAACTTCTACTTATGAAAACTTTCTTTCTTTACTTTCATTTATATAATCATCTAAAAAAAATTACCTGCTACGTTCAGAGCAAAATCGATGTCAACTGCATTTTTTATTTCTTTACTACTAACTTCACTAGATATAGTCAATTTATCTTTCACCATTTTGTTTTGTACACTCGCTATTATAACAAACTCATGATAATTAAATTAATTTCTCTAGCGTTGTAAGCGTTTCAGAATTTTACAACAATATTCGCGACCGACACTTCCAACAAACAGATCATAATAAAAAATATTTGTTCGCACTGTTTCTTTATGTAAGTGTTAATAATTAGGATTATGGTTCCATTTATTTATTTTGTTCCCTTATCATTTATGTACTGAGGCTATTGATAATCTGTGTTATCTTAAAGACAAGCACATAAAAAATGTTCGTTGACAAATTTTAATTGTCCGTGTTATATAAGTGAACAAGTGAACGGCGATATTACAGACATCGGTAGGAAAGTGTATTGACAAAACTTTTTCACTAACAAAATCAATTCAGTTCGTTTATAGTTCCATAACTTATGTAATAAGATATAGACGAGAACGGAATTAACAGTAACTATCTTTGTTTTCGGTTCAGAAGTTCATTGAGATTATTAAGAACAAACTATCAATATTATGTATTTGATTCAATAACAAAGTGGTAAGTAAATATGGAAACTAATTATGAAGACCATTTTCCAAAATTGTTACACACACATATAAGTAAGAATGCAAATACTTTAACTCGTCAAACAAAACACAAATAAAACTTTTTTGCATCGTATTTATCAATTAAATAAGTAGGACAAAGGCCAAAGTGTGCCCTCTTTGAGTGAACACAGATTCTAAATGTATGTAGACCAAAGATTAACGATTGGAGTCGGGTTTATGATAAAATAATTAATGTTTTGAATGTGGGAGACGTGCACGCTTCATCACGAATTAGCCCAGCACGCACCGAAGAAGTTACCACACGGAGGATCGGTGTGAAATAGTAGCATGTGAATGCATGCGTTTCGTGAGTTGGGGAGAGCCGTTGTCTTTTATAACCATCTATCCTTTCGTTATGCTTTATTTCTTAAAAGGGGACAACGCATTTGCAGGGACTTTATCACTGCAAATATACATGGGTGGTGATGACTGCTTACCGTGAGGCGAACTACCAGCTCGTTAACCGCATTTAGCAGTTAGTTGGCCACAGTTTCCTACTTATTGTTATTAATAATATTATTTGCATCTGTAAGCAATAGCCCCTAATGGCTAAAGGAGCCCACCTTTTTATACTACAAAATTTGCTAACGTAGCAGACATGACCTATTTACACAGTTGTTACACAAAAACCTAACCATATACCTATAGAGGCAAAAAACATAGGGCATTTGAAAACACATGCAATATGTAATTTCAAAATAAATTATTTTAATGTTGTGTTCAGCCACTGAAAAGAGACTCGAAATTTCTCCCCGATTGACATCGATTTTTGTACGACGATGCGGGATAATGGGTGAGACAGATCATATAAACTACTTTTAATACTACTTGATAAAAATTTTCTCTTTCACAGATCTAGTGCGAATACTGAAAAGAACTAGATCTTTTGAGCTAGTGTAGTGCTAAATAAAAAATGATCAGTAACGGCCATCCATATTCCCAAAGAGCACTTACATAGTGACTTCCCTTAAATGTACTAGCACTCACTTGTCACTTGTGTCACTCTTAAATAAGGTAGTCAGAAATTTAATCATTCATTAATTATTAGTCTTGTAGGCTAGGCTTTGTAATTAATATAAGGTGATATTCTAAAACACTAAATAACAACAACAAAAATTTTACATTGAATTTTTTTATTTATTTCTATTTAGATAAGAGAAAAATTAAAAATGGAAATGTATTTTTTTAAACAACAATTTAGCTAAATTGACCAAATTACTTTTTACTAAAAAAATTGCCGAAAAATATGTAAAATTAAATTGAGCAACATCCCATCCTCATTTACGATAACAACCACATCGTCTATTTGATGTAACATGTTTTGGTTTATTTTTGTTCGCTTTAAGCATTTGTTTTACAATTTTTTGATTTTGTATTAAAGTTTCAACGTCTTCTTTTAATTCTCGTATCATTGTTTCAATTGGTACGAGATTGTGTTCGTATATCGATGTAATTGTTTCTTGTAGCATAACATATGAAATATTTATCTTTGACAACGTGTGGACATTTATTTCTTTAGTGTGGATATTTTCTTTTTGAGATAAACCTGAAACGATAATTTTATTATCAAGTGGTTATATACTTATATTTGATATTACCTTTTAACTTACCATTAAAAGAGTTTGTATATTTTTTATTTTTCAAATTATTATTTACTTCCAATACTACATTTGTATTAGCATTTACTGGGATTTTGATTTTATCCTCGTTCACTTTTATTGTGGATTTAAAAACTAGTGGAGCCTTTGTAATGCTACTAGGCAAACATTCAGAGTCGAAAGTCTTTAGTACCGTCTTCTTATTGCTATCTTCGACTAGATGTAATGCAAAATCTAAATGGATCAAATTATTTTCAAATTTATATTTATTTGGTGATTGTTTTGGCATAATGTTTGTGTCTGGTTCCTTGCCTAATATACCATATTTGCGTTGAGCTTTAAGAAAAGGCATGTCTTCCTTTCTCTTATCAACAATTTTGGGTATTTCTTCCCTGTTTTTAACGTCAAGCAGTTTTCCTTTTAATAATATTTTTTGTCTAGTGACATCTTTGTCAGTAGTATTACGAGAAATTTCATTTATTGCGGTAAAATGTTTATCATCTCGTTTGTGTACTATATCATCACTTAACTTTTGAACTGAACCTGTTGTTAAATTAGACTCATTGATCTGATTTAATTCCGTTGTTATAAGTGTTTGATCAGCTGGTACATTATACATTTTAGCTCCTTCAGGATATTTTTTAAGACTGCTACTGTTTAAATTGGATGCGCTATTTTGTAGATCAGTAGCATCCATATTTGAAGCTTGATTTGACTGATTATTGTAGGGTCCATTTTTGTTCACGTCCTGGTTATCTTTTGTTATTATGTTTATATCGCCACGAAAATTATGGATGTTGTATGTGGATGTTTTGGCTATTACAGGGGTTGAATCTTGAATTGAATGAATTGATCCATTTTCAGATTTAGACTTTAAAGACTGTGACAAATCAATGTTTGAGCTTGAAGGTATTTTTTGGTACACCTCTATTTGTGAATTATTGTTAAAAGATGATATAGAAGTCTTATTTGTTAATCTATCAAATACGTCGGGTTCATTTTTATTTTCTGTATTATTACATTGTGATGTTACACTTTCATTGTGAAGGTAATCTTGATTTGACATTTTCTGCATGGGATAAAGTTTGTTGTTGATTAAGCTCATATTTTCTATATTTAATGGAGCTTCTTCATTCGATTCTCGCTGAGGATCAAATAAAACTTGAGGACTTGTACGCAAAATTGTAGAACATTCCTTATATAAAAGTTGTTTAACATTTGTCTCATTTATTACATCGTTTGGAGTTTTTGCAACAGTTAGATCCTCATTATTTGATGTGAACGATAAATCATCAGGTGCGGTAAATTTGTTTATTTTTAATAATTCTACGTCATCTTTCTCAGGCGGTTTATATATTTTTATCGAGGAAGTTTTTTCGAAGCTTATATTGACTGGTGGATAAAAGTTATCGATTTGACTGTTGCTTTTACTTATTTCCATCTTTGCAACGGGTTCTTCCTTTAATTTATTTAATTTTAGTATTTCAATATCTTCGTCATCTACCAATAATTTCGAATTATTGTTTTTATTTAAAGTACTGTTAATTCCACTCTTGCTTGCATTTGTGTCTGAGGACTTCTAGAAAAGTACTTACTCATTATAATAATTATATTTTTATAATTTTTTATTGCAGCATATACTTTCCTCAAAATAATTATATCATATGCAAATATTTTTTTGGCACGAATTGGGCCAGATCGCACCAAGGAAGTACCACACCCCCCCAGAAGAACGGCATGAAATAGTAGCATGCTAATGTGTTTCGTAGCCGGAAACCCGTTGCTTTTTCCTCAACCTTCCCATTCCATTTCTTTATTCTAGTCGTAATTCTTTTCCTTATATCACCCCTTTAAATCGAGCAATGCATTCGCACTACAACTACTACTAATGTTCATGGGCGGTGGTGATCGCTTACCATTAGGCGAACCACCAGCGCAGTTGCCCGCCAACTATTATATTTAAATATATATATGGAAAAATCATACTTAAAAATAAAGACAAACAGGTAATTAAAAGGTTACCTTAATAGGGGCTATAACAATTATGTCTTTGTTTTTAACTAATAAATCCTTGTTAGTTTCTTTCCAAGATGTTTCATTACTTGGTTTTAGATCTTTGTCTTGGTTGTCCTCTTCGGAGGGGGCAGTGGAAGTATGCAATTGTTCGAATTTTTCCTCAGAAGGCAAATTTACAATTCGCAAATAACTCAATTTATTGCTATCACCTTTTACCATATTGTCAGATCTTTTCAACTCTATGAGAGGGGGTGCAAAAATGATGGGTGCTTCATTTATTTCATTAAAAGAAATTTCATCGTTTTTACTATTTATTTTTTGATCTGCGTTGTTGCTTTCGATAACAGACAAAGTTATTGTATCTGGAAGTACGGGCGCCACAGGTCCTCCTGTAGCTGGCATAATGCTATCTTTTGATATAGATTTTAACATTTTATTTTGATTTTGGTGGAATACTCCATTTTCATTTTCTACTGTGTCTACGCTCTTACTCGATATACTTGTTTCTTTACTTTTAGGCGGTACATAAAACGCTTGTAAATATTCATTTGTGATTGAGGGTATTGTTTGTCTTTTGGATTTAGATGATGTTTCCATGCTATCTTTTCGTAAACCAGGTTCATCGCATGGTATATTAGGATAGGTTATCAGAGAATCTGTTTTTATGTCATTTTCTAAAAAGGAATCTTTCCGTGGACTAGATGATCGTAAATAAATTTTATCTGATTCGGTATTGTTAGGAATTGGATTTTGAACCACGACACGTGGTTTTTGGGTGGAATATTTCTCTTCATTCACAGATTGATTCATTTTTACAGGCTCATATGAATAATTGTCTTCATCAAAAGGAGGATCTAGACATCCACCTAAAATTAGAGGAGATTAAAAAAAAATTGTATAGATATCGATATCGATATTTATATGTATATATACGTTTCAGTAATTTTAAAACATAACTAATATTTAATGATTTTGAGTGTGGGAGTCGAGTACGCTTCGGCACGAATTGAGCCAGTTCGCGCCGGGGTAAGGTACAACAGACATAGAAGATCGCCGTGAAATAGTAGCAAGCTAAAATTTTAAGTATTTCATTCGGTGAGTGGGGGAGACGAAGGCTCCTATTTTCACACTTTTCATAGTCCATTCCCTTATTCGTGTCAATCTTTTCATAATCTCCTAAAAAGGGGAACCACATTTGCAGTGGCCCTACCTCTGCAAATATTCATGGGCGGTGCGGCTTCCTATACATAAAAAAATAATGTAGGTATGTATATTTGATGAGAAATTTACAAAACCATTGAAAATTAAGATATCATGAATTCAAATAAGATTATACCTGGTTTACATTTTCCTAAAAACATTTTTGGACGCCTGATGGGATCATCGAAGTGTTCACCTTCAAGGATATACTTTTTCGTAAGGCCAAATTTTTCTGTTCCATCTTTATCTTCTATTTCACTTGCATTTGATGGCTTATTTTTATTCGGTTCAGGCATATAGGTGTAATCATCATCCTCATTTTGATTTCTTAAACAAACACCTGCAGAGAATGAAAATGATGCAAAGAAGTATTTTATAAATAACAAGATAACAGAATATTAAATCTACCTGGCTTAAAAAGATGTAGGAATTTCTTCTGCGACTTTTTCGTAGTCTTTTTGTGTAGTTCAGAATCCATAAGTAAATTGAATGACGTTATTGTTTGATCACTATTAACAAGACGAAGATTATTTGCATTGTTTGTATTCCCTATCTTATGCATAGAAAATATGTCTTTATTAGTTTTATCATCTTTATGCCGTAGCTTTATCTTTACATTTACAGGAGTTCCTGTTGCATTTTTTGATAAGTCGTTCGTAACAATTTTATTGCAGGGCCCTGTTAGAACTTGAAACGATAAATTCTCCACCAGTTTATTGATAGCAGTTTGAGCGTCCATGATCTAAAATAAATATCACCACATTATTGCAATTAAAGATAAAACAGACATTTATTTATGTCAAAATGAATAAAAAAATACATATTAAAAAAAACATACCTCATTGAACATTTGAAAATACAAGCATTAAAATAACAAAAATCTAATTAGCGTTATTGAATAACGTAATGACAAGAACAAAATAATTCAACCGATAATTTATTCACCAAAAACAATAGAGTAGACAACACGATTACATCGCTTTTTTTCTTCACTATGTTTGAAAGGTACATGTATATAAGTATTTGTTTTGGAACAGTCTATTGATTGTACATTCGACTTATTTTTTAAGAACCCTAACGCAGTGCATTTAACAAGCAAATCGTGTAAAATAATCTTAAGCGGTAATATTTCTCTTTCCATGGCACTTTTAAAATGAGCTACTCTTACTTTAGGATTACATTTTACACTGGTTATAAAAGAGTTGAAAGGTGTCTTATAGGTACTATCAGATAATCTAATATAATAAGGATTAAAAGAAAAATTTAATTTTGGTGGTTTAACTACTATTCCAATTTCGTCTAAATGGTTTTTGTATTTATATTTAATGTTAGGTTTATAACAAGCTACAGATCTGCTTAAGTCTTTATATGCTTGTAAGGCAGTTGAGTCTTCATTTGTATTAATTTTACAAATAGGTGTTATGCTCAAATTCTTTATTTCGTTGGAGACATTTTCCAACAAAGGTGAGTTTGGAATTGTTGTAGTGGAAATAGTTTTATTTATTTTATAAGGATTGTAATTAAGGTCATTTTTGGTAATAATGTTTTCTTTTATAACAACATTTTCATTGACGCACGTACTTCTGTTTTTTATATCTGAAAAAGATCACAAACAAAAAGAAAATAAATAAATGAAAAAAAAAGATAAAAGAAAAATGAATAAACAAATTTCCAATCCATTAACCTTGTTTTATTTTAAATGTTTCTCTCGGAGATTTTTGAGATATAATGCATGGATGATCATATTTATTTCCCTTCGAATCTCTATTTGCACAGTTGATAGGGATAGGTCTTGCTATTTTGATATTGGCATCAATGCTATTAAAGTGCGACTTGGAATAAATTTGATGATCACTAAATATGTTTTTTGTAATATCACCAGCAGCTTTATTCAAGTAGGCAAATGAATTTGAGCACATTAAATCAACGCAAGAATAATAGTTTTGAATCAGGTTCTGATTTTCTTTTAGCATATTCATTTTTTTCAGTTTAATTTTGTATGTGATAGGAACTGAGTACGTTATCGATTCAGCGTCGTTCGTCCATTTAATTTTATCAATATTTTGAATACTAGAGACTTCGGGAACTATTTCGAGACAACATTTAGATCTATTTTTAACTAGAGATGTAAATTTAAGACCAATTGTTGCGGTCGCCATTGATTTATTGATCTTTAAAAAATAATATAGATTAACTGAAAACAAAATTCAAATAAAATATCCACAGGTCACAAACAATGATTAGACTAAAACGTTTTTTTTTTGTTTGCCTTATTAGAACTTAAATAAGTATATGATGTACATACCTCAATAATTTTTTGTAATATTCAGATGGGTAAATTAAAAATCCATATCACTTAAAAATTTTTATCATTAATTTGAATTTATATGAACAAAACGAAATTAAGAGATACACAACGTGCGTCAATGTCACAAGGACGTAATTTAATTTGTATATAATACCAATGAGGTTATTATAAATTCGATTAAAATAGTTTTGCAATGATTTTACT
>NC_052120.1:7588877-7594546 GCF_012273895.1 Zerene cesonia | reverse complement strand
TTTCTATTTAGATGTACCTATTAGGGATGTAATCTCAATATTATTTTTAAAATAAAAAAAATAAAGTTCTTACTACCAAACTTTGATAAAGTAGATTAAGAAGAAAGTAAAAGATAATAATTAACTTGATTACATACCTACCCCTCTGAGCCTTGATTTAAATTTTTCTATATATTTGGTGTTAGGAACAATATAACTATACCTAAATGTGATAAAAATTCTCAATCGCTGGGAGAAATGCAGTTTCAATATCACCATTTTGAGTAGAATGTCGCGCTATGCTTGTAGGACAGAAAATCGGTCAATATAAAAAATCGTAAGTAGCGTAAATAGCGTGTTCCATTTTTTTTCGTCTTCCCCATGCTAAACGCATGAAAACTTATCGACCAGCTTAATACAGTGACGAGTATTTAATGCCGTCACTGCACTCAACCAAGGCCCTCTCAGTAACTGGGACAGGAGAACAAATGCAGATACATCCTTGATACGTCAAGGAAACAACCAATAGTCAATTTAAGTTCAATAACGGAGAAAAGGCAACACATACTAGCTAATATCTTTATTAAATTAATGCATAATGATAGACCAGTGCAATTTAAAAATAAAAACAATAATACAGGGGAATTACTGTTGTACCTATAGATAAATTGTTTACTTTTTGTTCGATTTTGTATATTTATCGCTTAAATTTGGACTCTTGATTTCCTCGAATTTAAATCTATAATCAACTAGGTGGCTTCTTTCCTCGAATGTTATCGATGTAATTTTGTACAAGACAAAAATTTATATCATATTTCTTGATTATATTTAAATAACGTAAAACTTTTTCGCAATCACAAGCTGTTTATATTAGTTCTTAGATATAAAAAACACCCATGTGAAACGCAGTCGTTACCGTTCTCTATCACCTACTTCACATTGTCTCGTTAATTATATCAGTACATAATGACAATAAATAAGACTCGAGATCATTAACCTTAAAAAATTGGGTTTCCTATAGGTATGTTCAAAGATTAGTCATTAGTTTCAATTTATGAGCATTATTCCAACTCTACCTGGATTTAAATAGGGCATTTCCTTTATCCCACGTCAAGGAAAATTCATCTTACTCAGAATAGAACGTGGCCTATTGACCAAATATTATTTATGCTCTGTTTTTAAAACTAGAAACGATTCTTATTATCACGTTGATGGACGAAAATCAAGGGAATATGTTTCATAAATATAGTATGCCACTGCGGTCTTTTGTTCTTTTCAAATGTAACATCCCATAAATTATTTGGATTATAAATAGATGTCTAATCACTAATGTATACATGCATGCTACATGTTTAACCCAAGTAATATTTATTGCTTGCAGTGTGATCAGGTGCTTGCTAGAGAAACAGATTGAATTTTCATTTTAGCTTTTAATTTATTTTATTGTAAAGATATTTAATTCTATCAAACATACTTCCATCTATTACGTGGCTTTAAATGCAGTGACTAAAGTATTATTATAATTAAGTCAAAATGTATTGTTTACAGCTGCATGAAGTAGGAGTATGCCTAAATAAATCTCACGTTATTATTTACATACACAATAATTTATTGTTTCTTACAATTTAGTGAAGCTAAAATACGTCTTGTCGATTGGATTACAGTTTGAAAAGCTTAAAGTTTCTCTCTCCCTGTGTTGTTAACCAAGTGAACAAAAGCTTTCTCTTGCAGCTGTAAAGTAACACACCATATTGCCACAAATGCCATTTAGTTGAGCCAGAATGCCAAACAATCAGATCAAAGGGTAGTGAGGATGGTCTTCATGGATAGGATGACTTGGAAATCACAACGCAGATGTCCTTACAACCACAATATATATTAGATAAAATTATAATATAAAGATCGCCGTATTGAAAAAAAATCTAGATTAATCATAACTTATCATCTTATGAGATACACTGTAATTTATACTGTAATGTTTAAACTATTGGAGCGTCAAGTACCACATCAAATATTGTGGATGAAAGAAAAGTTATCACTTCCATTAACATCAGTCTGTTCTGCAGCACACTACATTTACTAACTTAAAAAAGTCATAATAAAAAAATTAACTCTCTTGACTCCGTCAACAAGCTCATTCTGTTATATCATTAACTTACATTAACCAGAATGTTCGTAACAATAATGAGCTCACTTACAAATTTATTGACAAAATCTCAAGTGAACAGGACTCTGAAAGCAACAACGCTCCATATCCTAAACATATGGCTATTGTACAGTTTCACAATGCAATTTAGATCTAGTTAAAGTACAAATTCTTTAGGAATTACATGTATTCAATTAATGCAAAATTTAACTAAGTTTATAACTTCAACTAAATGAGTGTAAAACATCTACCGACACATCAATGTAAACCAGAAAAATCAATTTTATTTTTCTCTTATAGAAAATGTTACTTACAATTACATGAACAGAAACTATTAAAATGTGTTTATCATATTTACTTAGATGCAATCTCAATATGATTATTATTGAAGACCATCAAAATAATGCTGATACTATGTGACATAAACATGTGATTTAAAAAAATCCAGTAATTTAGATAAGGGTATAGTCAAACGGATAGAGCAGGAAGGGTTCATATGAGGGGGAAGGGTGGAGCCGAGGGCTGTGGCGATGTGTTTGCATGTTTTGCTGATGTCACAATTAACTCATCACATGGCATACTTCCTAGTCCACTCTCGGGCTAATTCATTGTACTTTTCTCTGTCAGTTTTGTAGATCCTAGCAATTTCAGGTACCAAGGGATCATCTGGGTTTGGATCGCATAGCAGTGAGCAGATTGACAGCAACACTGAAACAAATAAAATCTTACTTTCTCTGATTCACAACTAAACAACTATAACAGTAGTTAGGTTAATTACCTTTAGATATGGTGAGCGCTGGTGACCATTGTGAGCGCAGAATGTCAAGGCAGATAGAACCATTACTGTTTATATTAGGATGGTAGATACGTGTTGTGAATGCAACTTTTGGTGGTTTGAAGGGGTAGTCTGTTGGAAAATGTATGGTCAAGAAAAACACTCCACCTTGATAGGGACTGTCTACCTGCAATCAAAACAAGACTTCACATATCACAAAACATTTCATAATAACATCACTATTAAAGAGATTAGGGCCACAATAATCTTAAATAATGATTGTAAGATAACAAGAAAAGGTCCAATTAGTAAAATATTAATTAGAATGAATAAAAATATTTTGTCATTGAACAAAGGAAATCATCAAACTTAATTATTTTATAAGACAAATTACATTAAAGAAATACTTACTGGACCCATAATTGTGGCCTGCCAGTGAAATACTGAAAAAATAAAAAATAAAGAGTGAGATTCTTGTACATTTTCAGAATAGTCATTCAAATTTAAAGGTGACTCAGCTGATTATGATTATTTGAACACTTTTGTCTTAAACTATTAAATAAGATATATTTTATGAAAATAATGCAATTATATTTTCTATAAACTAAAAAGGAGTTAAAATGTAATAATGTCATAACCTCGTTTTACATATTTAGATAAAATGATAAAAATGTATCATAACCTACATATGGCTATGTGAATTTTATTTTTAACGGGAGAATGACTTTTAAAGCTTATAGCAACACAATGAGTCATTAGTATTGAATGAATCAATAAAAATACTTACGATCTTCTCCGTGTGGTCCTGCGGAACATTGTGCTGGAGGGTCCCTACCCAGGTCTTGTAATTCCTGCACAGGACAAAACCATCTTTGTACATTATATGAAACACAATACCGAGATACGACATGTCAAACACATCATCACTCCAAAAACATACGGCCGATGAACTAAGTTCCAAACTGGATATAGAAATCCAGGTTCCATTACATCTCTTAAATATTGAAACTGATAATTTCATTAATATCTTCTTTGATCACTGATAGATGACATAAAAACCTCAAATTATAGGTACAAATATCCGACATTTTATGTTCACCGTGTGCATATAATTGTCACCAATATGAAACCATACAATGTCGCTTTTCATTATAAATTAAAACAATAACGAAAAAAACTGAATTGTTTTATGATATCAATATCGCACACAGAATTATCCAGAAGAAAATGTCGATTATAGGTATTCACAATGACGAAACATTCACTACGAAGTCTGTTTCGAATTTTACAACACACATTTCTTAATGTCAATCGACAAAAATTATTGACTACGAATATTATACGTACCCTATTAATTCGTTTTAACGCCATTTGATTACTTTATATTGAATTAAACCGACTTTTAACTAGACAACGAAACTGTGAGCCAAGGACCTTTGATTAGAGATTGCAAGATGGCTCCCGTCTAAACGCAAAAGTACCACTTATGTCGTTTTATACAATAATTATAAAATAATAACAAATGCGACAAAACTTCAAGGACTTAAATAAAAAATAATATTAACTAATATTATTAAATAATAAAGATTGGAACAGAGCGCAAGTTTTAACAAAATTAACACACTCGCGACGAATGGAGAACAGCAAACAGGAAAATCGACCATTTACAAAGAGCGTTCACGACAACTCCCCGTTTTATGTAAATTTGTAAAGTTTCTGCAGATTTAAAAATATTGAAAAATATTTGGGCTTATACAGAGTAGATATTTTTCAAGTTATATTAGCTATTTATCTCATTATTTACGCAAAATTAAGCGTATATTTTAAATTAAAAAAAATATTTTGAATAATTTTTTAAGTGGTAACATTAAAAGTGGATATGACGTTATCGATAAGAACTCGGGCGCTATTTTTGGTTTGTTGGTTATGTACAAAGCAGGTTATTTTCATACACATTTTTGCAATTTGAAACTGTCGCAGGTAGATTTCAGCTCCTTTAATATAACTGAACTAATAATTCAGAAAAGCGTCTTACGTTATATAATTACATTATTGGAATTTATTCTGTACAATATCTATATTTTTAGTTTATTTAATATTCAAATCCATATAAACAAATCATAAACAAAATTATTTACGTAAGTAAAATTATTCGTACACATAAATTTTTTATTAATGCGAAACATGAAACATTAAAATACGGTTATACTTTTAAAATATAATTCGGAATATTTTTTATATAGACTAAAAAGCACTTTGTCTATTGTATTGATATTTACGATATAAATATTTACCTAGGTACGAGCTAAAAGTAAAATATCATAACTATGAATGTAATCATTGATTAATAATTTTTTTTGGTGCGATATTATCTGTATCTGGAAGAATCGGGTAGCATAAACATCATAATAGTTAATATATAAAGAAGTGCCAATTAAATACAGATGTATTAGAAGAAATTGTTTTCTCATGAGTTGGTATCGAACAAAGTTATAATAATATTATGAGGAACAAATGCACATTTCTAGAGCTTATAAAATATTAATGTGTGCCTGTTTTACTTGGGTCACTCAGTTGTAAGGAATTGCGTTTTGTGCAAATGTGACCAGAATTACGGTCGATATTATATTTAAAAAAATGTGAGCCGTCACGGGACGCCTGGCAGATGTGAAACATCGACATTTCTTTCATGTATGTTTTCATGTATATATTAGGGATGTCGGAAATATAGATAGATAGATAGATAAAAAGTTTATTAAAAGAACACAT
>NC_052120.1:7543536-7587877 GCF_012273895.1 Zerene cesonia | reverse complement strand
TAATAAATGTTATTTGCAGTTAACAATTTTCTTTTTTCTTTATTACAATATTTATGGCAAGACTAGGTATTATGTTGTTCCTATGGGGATGACATGTTCAGTTTTTGAACAAATCCTCGTATATTTATTATAGATTTAAAAAAAAATGGTTTGAGTATTGCGAGATAAGTCTTTTATAGTGAAATTAAGATTTATAATTTTGAATGTTGAATTTATGAATTGTATTATTATTATTTAATTGTGTTTATTGATTTTAATTAGGTGGATAGAATATAAATAAAAGGTAGCTTACTTTATAAACTTGTTTTATCTAAAAATTCATAAAAAATATAAGATAAAAATGTTCCATGAAATATAATTGTAAAATTATTATATGCTATTTCTTTTGATTGTATTGTTTTTTGCATAGTTTAAATATGGAATAAATAAATCATTTCATTTCATTTAATTTCATTTCATATCTACACGTTCTCACCTTCAACAAATCATCGAGCTGTTCGATATTCTTATCAACCAACCGCAGCACTTGTTCCACCTCCAACACCGAGTGGTCCTCATCGTTAACGAGGTGCAGATACAGGTCCGTCTTCGTATTATCCACTGAGCCGTCTTTATTCTCGTGTACCCTCAAATCGTCTATATTAACAACCGACTGTGTGACTCGAGCGAGGTTTTCGCGGAAAATATTGATTTTGTCGCGAACTTCCGACGGGTGTGAGCGTAGAACGAAACGCACGCGTTGGTCCTCACGCAAGAGGTATATGAATACGTGCGCCTCGTCATATAGACCGTCTGTGTCGTTGGCTAGTATCTGTTGGTAGGAACGAGATTTTTTTTAATGTTGTTACATAAAAACACTTATATACAGATAAATTTAAATTTCTGTAATACAGTTTAAAACGAAGAGACGTTAAATAGCAAAAATGTAGGTTAAAAGATAATTTTTTTTTAGTCCTAATTTTTATAATTAACTTGCTTACTGCTAAATGAATAAAAATGTTGTATATTTCATATAAAAAAAAATGGTTTCCACCAATTTCATATTAGAGCTTTATATCAGAAAATCAGATAAGTCCATATTAAAAATAAAACTCCGAATTAAAATACATTTAAAAAACAAAATTACCTTAAAATCAAAGTATCCCTTCATGCCCTTCTGTGGGTCGAAGTTAAGTGAAATAGCGCCTGTATTCACATCAACAAGGAACGGCGACACGGCGAGGTTCTCTAGCCCTTCTGTTAGGGTTTCCTTTACGTTTCCCACGAGGTAGTAGTTAACTTTCGCGTTTTCGCCTTCATCTAAATCTACTGCCTGATGATGAAAACGAACAATACATCAATATTAATTTAATTTTAGGTATATATGCAGAAAAAAGTTCTGAGTACGAAAAAACATCTTCAGAATAAAAGTTTTGCAATTTAAAGAATTTTAAATTAATTCTTAAAAATTCTCATCTGAAGAGTTGTTTGAACGCGTAAGAAAAAAAAAAACATTAATTCGTAATAATATTAATTTTATAATATTTTTATATTGCAGAATTACAGTATGCAGAAGTAAACAGTATATAGCTGATTATATGAAGAAAATCATTCAACAAACCTTGACATGCATAAATTCAATGCCAAAATCAGCTTCCGTAGTGATGCCTCCAGTGAATATTTTGCTTATGAACTTGGGTCTATTATCATTGACGTCATCAACATTGATATGGACCTTGATACTGCTAACAGCGTCCAGTTTTTCGTTATACTGAGGTTTATTTAAACAATCCTCCGTCGCTAGTACTGTCAATGTGTAGTTAGATTTTAGTTCTCGGTCTAACGGTTTTGATGTTAATCTGGAAGAAAATATAATAATTTGAAATACGTACTTACGTTTTACACATATTTTTGTTGTTATGACACAAGAAACATGCATTAAATTTATTTATCTTATAAATTTCACAAAATACGTTTCCATACATACCTATGACTACTTCTGTCCAGTGTGAACATGGCATCCCCGTCACCGTCCACGATGTAAAAACATACTGGCAACACCGGTTCATCGCCTCTATCTATTTCATCTCTTTCTATGACACCAGGTAAAAATGTAGTATAGTTGGATACATTTTCAGTGATGTTTATGTATGTGTGTTTATATGGAAACCTAGGACGATAGTTGTCTACATTTTGGACGTATATTGTTAGATCTAGGTCCGAGCTTAGTGGAGTCGGTAAGCCTAGATCGTACGCCTCTATCCTGAGCTGGAAGGAAAATTGTGATTGATTATTAAACTGCTTTATTGTGCTAGATTTTGTTGGAAACTTTTTAGGCTCTTAGTTCTTCAGTGCGTTGTTATTAAAAATTGTGTAATTCAAATTATTTTTTGTTCACTTCGCACGGGCGTGGTGATTTGCTATTTGATAGATGGAATTATCCAAAAAAGCAAGTATAAATTTGATGTACCAAATTTTATAGGTGGTTATATGAAATTTGAGTGTCAGAATTATGTCTAGTGTGTGGGAGTTGAGCACGCTTTGCGAATTAGAACGCACGCTCACAGAAGACCGGAGTGAAATCATATGGTGAGTGGAGAAGCCGGAGGTCCGTATACTTTTCCTCACTCCACTTCTTCGGCCATTGGCCGAATGTATGTTTTATTCATTAAGAAAAAAAAAAAAAATAAACGCACCTGACCTAAACATAAATAATACAAATCATTTTGTTTATTTTTTAAAGTAGAGTAGTTATGCGGGTTTCGCACAATAGCAGAGCCGAACTCACCGTGTAGTAAATGTTTGAGTTTGAGTAAAATTTGATTTTAAGTAAATATGTGAGTTTCAGTAAATATGTGAGATTGAGTAAAATTTGAGTTTGAGTAAATAAATTAGTTTGAGTGAAATTTGAGTTTAAGTAAATATGTGAGTTTGAGAAAATATGAGTTTGAATAAATATGTGAGTTTGAGTAAATACGTGAGTTTGAGTGAACATTTAAGTTTGAGTGCGTGTTTGAGTTTGAGTGGGGTGCGAGGTGGCGTGAGCGAGGACAGCCCTCCAGCACCTGGTAGACGGGCTGCTTGTCGCGGTCGAGCGGCGCGGCGGTGCGCAGCGCGCCGGTGGCGGGGTGCACGGCGAAGGCGCGGGCGCCGCGCAGGCGGTAGCGCACCGCGCCGTTGGGCCCGATGTCCGCGTCGATCGCGCGCACCGTCACCACCGTCGTGCCTATCGTTGCGTTCTGGAACGCCACGGACGTTTTGCTTATTGGTGATTTTGTAACGCGTTTAATTCATACTATCTGAATGCAATAATTTTTCCCGAATTTTGCAACACTTTTCGTTGCTGCTCCGCTCCTATTGGGCGTAAGGAGTGGTGGATTTACACTAGGGGCAGTCGGGGCTAGTGCTCAGGGCGGCAAATTTTATCATTCAGGGGTATGAAAAATAGATGTTGGCCGATTCTCAGACATACCCAATATTCAGACAAAATTTAATAAGAATCGGTCTAGCCGTTTTGGAACATTGTGACACGGTAATTTTATATGTAAGAAGATAATTTTAACTGCATGACACTTACCTCGGGTACTTTTATAGTGACATTTTGGGGTGGATGCACAAAAATAGGCGCGTGATCGTTATAGTCTGTAACACATAACTTCAACTCTCCCCGCACTGTGTTGGGGGGTATTCCCAAATCTCTCGCCTCTACAATCAACGTATAGTTCCCAAATCTATCTTTCAACGATTGCTTTGCGAATAAACGCCCCGTGTTAGCGTCTCCACCCACTTGTTCGAAGCGAAACAGTTCTGTTGGTAAAATAAAAGGTTAATTGTTTATTATTAATGCAATTAATGTATAGAAAGTAGATAGAAATTTTTTACTAACTACTAAAACAACAGCCTACAATAAATTAAAATAGAAGAAAAACAAAAATTATTAATTTAATCTCACCATATCCCTTTCCGGCTACTAAATGGAACTGCACCCTTCCATTGGGCAAGTTGTTATCATCAGCATCCGTAGCAGATACGGATACTATGGGTTCCCTGTGATTGTGGAACTCACTGATGGTCGCACAATCTTCGGGCACGTGTAATATGGGAGGGTTGTCGTTCACGTCCTCTATCGTGATGCTGGAATGAGATGATATTGAACGTGTTATTGAATTATGTGGGAATGAAAGTATCATAATAATATAATATCATAATAATATAATATCCTACTAATATTATTGGATGTATGTGTATGTGCATGTTTGTTACTCTATCACGAAAAACTACGGTACCGAATGCAATAAAATTTGGTGCGTAGATAACTGGACAACTGAAATAACATATAGGCAACTTTTCATCCCGATATTTCTACTGGATGGAGAATAAAGCGGGTGAATCCGCGGGGCGCAGGTAGTGTATTATAATATAATTCGATTTTTGTGTGAAAGAGTAACAAACATACACACATCCTTACAAACTTTGACATTTATAATATTAGTAGTTAGTTATACATATGGTATTGCGTTTGAAGACGAGCTAAATAAAAAATATTCTACCATCCAGTATGCAAGTGACTGCGTAAAAGAAATGTATTTGTAAGACATAACATGAAACGAAATGAAAATTCTTTACTGCGGTAAAAATATAAAACATGAAATATATAACAGTTTAGTTTTAGTTGTTTGAAATCCAAGTTTGCTAAAACTGAATATGATATTGAATTCAAATTATTTAACTCTTTCATAAATAACTAGTAAAACGGATTTTTCAAGAATAAACTGATATAAATCATACGTACACAACTTGTTTAAAAGCATTTCTACTCTCTCCACTAAGGTATCCAAACTGATAGTTATCCCACGCTTCCACAACTAGATTGTATGTGGACTGTGTTTCACGGTCTAGCCAATCGGACACTGTTAGCGCTCCTGTTTCCGCGTTTATTAGAAATTTCCCCTGGAATATGCAAAAAAAAATTAAATATCTAAGCATCATTATTATATTACATAAGCTTAACAACAATTTAAATTAAATTATAATGAGAACCATTGTTTTTTTTTTTTTTAATATGGATTTAGTACAAGGTCAATACTTTTTTTATCTGTTCGTTAAAATAAATCAACATAATACTGCATAAGGTAAATAATACACCATGTAGCAATTTTTTTCATAAACTAAAATTTTATTGTAGGGCAACTATTTGTATATATTTAGCGATAACCATGAAATTAAATAGCTTTTATATTTACCTGTGTGGACATTCGATCCAACAAATAGGTTATTTTCCCATATTCTGCGGAATCCACATCTTTAGCTACAATGTTAGCAATTATTGTACCGGGCTCTGTATCTTCCTTAATGTGATATTCAAATGGTTGCGATTCAAAAACCGGATTATTATCATTTTCGTCCAATATCTAGGATGAAATTGTTAAATTATACATAGAGATGATAGATCTTCTTTAATGGTCAAAATAAAACATATTTAAATTACTTTTATTATTATGATTTACTGTTCAAAAACGGCAAAGCGATATATAATATAATATGTTTTAAAAATAAACAAATAGATAAAAATATTTTCCTTTGATTATAGTTTATCCACAGATACATACCTGAATAAACAAATCCACAACAGCATGTCTAGGAGGCACTCCGCTATCTATCGCTTTTACAGTAAGATTAAGCCAAGGGTACACTTCATGATCAATTTTATTCGACACAACCACTTCTCCAGACTTTTTGTCTATATGCACAAGCCCTAAGGGCGCACTTGGACCTAAAAGTAAACTCATTTCTTTATAATTTGTATTTCGAACCTTATGATATTAATTGTATTCTTATATAAATATTTATTGTGATTTTCGTAATAATGCGTAGCAGAACATTTTTGATGTTTTAGATTTCACTCTGAAATTTTGAAACACAGAAAAAAAAATTTTTCTTCTCTTCATGATACCAATAAGCAGAAGTTATATATTTTACTTAAATATTACCGTCAAGTACGTAAGTCATTGTCCGATTTTTATCTGCATCGTCAGCTAACAGAGTTACAATATGCGCTCCGTTCTTAGAATTTTCTGGAATCGACGTCTTATAAAATGGTTTCCGGAACTTTGGATTATTATCGTTTTGGTCCAATACTATAATTGTTAACGTTGCTGACGCCGTCTGTTTAGGCCCGCCTTGTATTGCCGCCATGTCTTCTACTGTTATAACTAGCTTTATTAGTTCTACTTTTTCTCTATCCAACATTCTGAAAAATATATAAAATTCATTGTACCATTACATACACTTGTAAATATGAGGCCACGTATACTCGATCATAGAGAATTATCAAAAACCATACTTAAGTTACTATTTTTAATTATTTAACAGGTAATGTATCATGAACAAGTTATAATTACAATTAGTAACATGTAATTATGTTTACACTTTACAGCGAGCGTGGTCACGGGGAGACTCACGCTCGCTGTAAAGTGTTCGAAACGTCAATAATAGAATTTTATTATAATTTTGGTTAATAATATAATGAATAAATCGCGTTTAAAATCCCTTGAAAAGTTTTTAATTTCTAAATGTATAATACTCGCGTAAAATCAAACACAAGAAAATACTATGTAATTATATTTTTCATTTTGGTACTATTAACATATTCGTAATTTTAGTACGAATATATCATGTAATAAAAGTTCCAAAAAGTTTAAAATGAAGATTGGAAGGTTTATAAATTGCAACAAGGTCTAAATATAGCTTGCAGATAAAAATAAGGAAAAGTACGGGAGTGCCAGATTTGAATACTCTATAGAGTACTATTTATATGGACTAACCGAACTATCCTCAAAGCTCCATCAACCGTATTCAAATCCCAAAGCGCCAAAAAGTCATAATCTGTGGCGAGCACTTGGACGCCATCTTCGTTTCGCGCGTAACTGTTCTGCTTGTCTATGGAATATCGCAGTACTGGTTGCTCGTCCGGGTCATACGCCATGGCGCGGTATATTATTGTGCCAACCTGTATACACATTGGGTTCAGTAAACTCGTTATTAAATAAAAATAAATGACAATTAAAATCCATAAGAATAAGACAGTGTATTAATAATAATATAACATTTAAATGCATAAACAGTTCAAATTTTAAACTTATTTAATGGAGACATACCAAATTACAGGTTATTTGTCCAGAATATTCAAAAGTGTGTATTTTGTTGTAATGAAATCACACAAATTTACCTGAACATTCTCCACAACTTGCACGGTTCCTGGCTCAACAAGTATCGGCGGCTTGTTGTTAACATCCACTATGGTAATATTGACAAGGACGGCTGCACTCAATTGGTGTTCACCGATACCACCATCTAACGCCACCTGGTGGTACAATTAGGTGACTATTCAGCTGCTTAATTTCATTACAAGCTCTATTTTACGGTATTATTTGATAAGTGGGTTTAGAGATTTTTTAATCAGGTTTCTAGTTGCCGAAATATCCTAAAGAAAAGTTTTGTTTGGTGAAATTTTAATAGAAAGCAACAATAAAATGATAACTTACCACAGTAAGGATATATCTCGTGACTTTAGGATCAGTTCTGTCTGGATCTAGACTGGAGCCGTTAGCGACTGAGACTACGCCCGAATGCGAGTCTATGACGAATTTGTCGCTAGCGCCTCTTTGAATGCGGTATACTATACGGTTGTTTGGGTATGATCCGTCATTGTCGCGGGCTTTCACCTAGAAAAAAAAACTTTGTTATTTGTTGTATACCTAAATCGTAAAAAAAAACAAAGTTTACTTCTCTGCTCACGTTATTGCTTATATTCGATAATTTATATCTATATATATAAAATTCTCGTGTCACAGTTTTCGTTGCCATACTCCTCCGAAACGGCTTGACCGATTCCTCTGAAATTTGGTAAGCATATTGGGTAGGTCTGAGAATCGGCCAACATCTATTTTTTATCCCGATATTCCTACGGGATACGGACTTACGCGGGTGAAACCGCGGGGCGCAGCTAGTATAATATATAATCAGGCTAATATTAGAATGTGAACGGGACGCAGAGTTACGCGGGTGAAACCGCGGGGCGCAGCTAGTAAGACATATACCTCGACAACGGCGGTCCCGGCGGGCATGTCCTCCGGCACGGCGCGCCTGTAGGCGGCGAGCGCGAACTGCGGCGCGTGGTCGTTCGCGTCCTGCACGTACACCGTCACCGGCGCCGTGGACGCGCGCCGCGGCGTGCCGAAGTCTTGCGCGCGGACCTGCCACGTCACTTTCACTCGTTTATTTAAGAAACAGACAGATGTTTATTAAGAGACAATAATTAATACAATGTTTTGTGATTGTTTTATCTTTATCATTGGTTATTGAAAAAAGGTTGAGTAACAAAATATATAACTGTGAAAAACGAATAATGACGACTTTCTTTGTTATGATCTCTTTGCGAACTTTCATTTCATGTTTTTTATCGTCTTTCGGCCCCTTTTATCACGTTGGAAGTGAAACATCTCGTTTCCATGGAAGAAAACACGCGCGAATTTTTGTTAATTAAATAAACTATACTACAAAAAATAAAAATCTACACGTTCATCGATATTCTAATTATATGTTTTAAATAAATAACACATTATGAAACAAATCAAATAACCAAATACAGTCACTATTTTGTAATACAGTCACTTTTTTGTAAAACAACGGAGAAATTTCATATAGCAATTGTTATTGAAAATTTTTTCTTAGTATCAATTATTTTTTAATTTTAATATAATTTTACCATGCTTTATATACATTGATTCTTACCGTCAAATAAATAGGTCGTATATTTGAATTGTCGCCCGGAATCTGTTCAAAGTCGAGCCCACATACAGGAGTGATGATGCCCAAATTCGGATCTATTGTAAAGTTTTTCCTATGATCTCCGCCCACTATGGAATATTCGATATGGCTGTTTTTCGTACCTAAGACATGTACATATAGAAATTTGATAAAAGTCTAAGATAAATTTATTTTTTTTACTAATCAAAGTATTTATGCAGCTTTGTTACTACCTCCGACCTTCAAATAGTCATTAAGATGATTTTTTTTTGATGAATTCATTATTACAAAGTTAAAACTGAAAATAAGACTCATGGTTCTAAAACAATCCTCATCATGATCCAAATGTTATTATCGTTAATTTGATAAAAAACTCATATATAACAAATATCATCTGTTAAAAAAGATTAATGCAGAACATCGCAATTGTATAACATTCCTTACCATTTAAATCCAGATCTCTCGCTTCCACAATCAGTGGATTTTCAAACTCCAACTCATTCTCAAGTAATCTCGCTTCATATTTATTGGCGAGGAACATTGGAGCATTGTCGTTTACATCCTCTATGTTGATTATTAACTGCGCTGTATTTCTATTGCCTTTGCCCTAAAAGTATGTCTATTTTAGCTTCAGATGTCAGATGTCAGATGGAGACATAAATAAGTTACGTTTCACTTTGTTTATCCGCGATGAACTTCTAAACTACTCGACCGATTTTAAACAAATTTTCGCGCTACGTGTTAGATCCAACTTAAAAGATAGGATAGTTTATATTATTTCGATTGCGACAAATGACTACCCGGGCGAAGCCGGGGCGTGCAGCTAGTATTAATAAATGAGCTTACACAATTGCATTTTGCAGTAGTAATTTATTATACTGTGTATGCTAATTTATAAGTAATGCCTGCAGCATGTTAAGAAAAAGTATAACAAAAGGATATTTACAACCAGGATCCTATAAAACTAGATTATCATATGATTTATTTATTAATAATACAATTAAAATGACTTACTAAATCGTCTCGCGCTTCAACCGTTATGTAATGCTGAGATACGAGCTCTCTATCGAAACTATCACCCCCCGCTTGTTTTACAGTTATGGCTCCGGATATTGGATTCAAGTTTAACCTGGAAATTAGAAGTATTAAATCTATAATAATATAAAGGAATAAGATTTGTGAATTAGTGAAAATTTTGGAGGAAATATCCGGATATAATGAACTGCTTTTAAAAATGTTTTATTAAAGAAATATTATCTGTGACTTTCATAGGCTATACTTTGTTTTGTTTTTATAACGGTTCAGCCGGAAGGGACGAGCCGCTAGTTTAAAAATAAAGTTACTTAGAATTTATCAATGAATCAATGAGGAGAACCGGTTACCAAAACACAAAAAAATATACAGTTGAATTGATAATTCCCTCTTTTTTTTTTGAAGTTGCGTGAAAACAGTAAATAAATATTGCCAAATTATTTTCTATTTAACTTTATTGTGAAAAAAGGCTTCAAATTTAAACTGTAGACTCTTATTTAATAAGTAAGAGTTACTTAAAATTATGTATATGACACATTTCTTATTGCATTTAAATAAATTGTGAAAATTGTTTTGCTGCAGAAATTCTATCTCACTCTGGTAATATGTTGTAAAATCTCAAATGAACACTGAATACAACTTAATGTGAGTACAGCAAAATAATGGAACCTCCTTGGCATATTTAAATAAAAATAAAATGACATAAGTGACATTGTAAATTCCGGGAAAAAATACTTACAAATGAGCAATGCTTCCACTGAGACCAGTGTATCTTATACCCCTTGTACCATAATTATCTGAATCTTGGTCTAAGGCTTGAACCCATGCTATTGTGGTGCCAACATCACAGTTCTCAGGTATCGACACTGTGTATACAGATTGCGTGAACTCTGGATAATTATCATTCTCATCCTTTATGTGTACTGTGATTGGGACCACACTGTTGAAAAATAATATATTAATTAAGTTATTATTAAATTACCATTGTTTCTTATATTTGGTATTGATTCTTATAGAACTTTAATAGTCAATTGACATTTTACAATTTTTAGGCCATCGCTGGTGTTTCTCAGAGGATGCAATTTTATGCCGTAGGATTGCTAGTTTGGAATATGAAACGTGAATCCCTTTTTTTCGTTAAATTTTCGTTAAATAATTAATTTCGAATCTCGTAAATACAAAGTTAAAAAGCAATAATCATTTACAAACTTAAAATACATATCATGCAAAAGTAGTTAATATTCTAAAAAAAATATTAACACAAACCTCATTTTAGCATCTTTGGTAACAATTTCTTTGGCAACAAGGCTAAAATTCATCACAGTAATCTTCTCATAGTCAAGGTACAAAGGATTATTGACTCTTATTAGGAATGATGCTTCATTGATTCCCTTAAATGGTGTTACATCAAAGACACCATTGTCATCAACTATATACAGTTCAAATGTTCCATTCTTGCCCTGAATTAGTTGGGAAAATTATATAATATACTATGTGATTTAACTGAGATAAGGAAAGTCTGTGAATTAACTTTATGTGTCAGTAAAGTGTCAAATTACATTAGAAAAACATGATAAGTACATCGATCATCCTTATGTATTCAAATAGCTGTTTATTTAATTTCACTTGACTCTAATTAGCATAGTGTTATTTCTTAACTTTGATTATTATTTTGTTCGAATTAACACATGTCCTAATATGGGGCATTTGGTTAACTGTGATAAATAACAAGCTAAACAAGCAAAATAAATTTAAGATTATGCAAATTATAATAGAATTTTTCTTACAAACACACATGTTGAAGATCAACAGACACATATCACAGACTCCAAACAATTTTAACAAATTTTAAAATCAGTGAGATGAATGTTGTATATACCTGATCATAATCATAGACTTCAGGCAAAGCATCTTGAAGGAATGTGATTGGAGTGTTTTGTTGTGCATTCTCTATAACTTCGCACACATATTTTTCACTCCTAAACCTTGGTTTCTCATCATTTACATCAGTTACTATGATTGTCACTTCGGTTGTAGCACTTGGTAGTGGGGATATGATATGTGATTCTTCTGTAGCCTGAACAACACAATGTGTATTTAATTTAATGTGATTTTTATAGGTTGGTCATCCAAGTTATCACAAATTTAACATGTATAATTGAATCATTAAATGTACCTTATTTGCTTAAAAACATATTTTAGTTAATATGGTATGAGTACAGTCTATATAATCTTATATGCTTTTCAATCAAGACATTTCATTATTTGAAGTGCAGAACAGGATTAAAATAACATAGTGATCAATATCTTACCAAAATCTCCAAAATATAAGCCCCATTGCTGTTATTAGGGTCTTCTCTATCCAGCAGATTGACAGTGTATACAATGCCTGAACTTGTGTCAATTTCAAAGTGTTCCTCCCCCCCTGATATGATGCTATAGGAGATTCTGTTATTAATACCACGGTCGCCATCAATAGCTCTGACTGTAAAGATAAGGATAACTTTAAATAATATATTATATGATTTTTTTAACTTTAAATAGGTATCTCTATAAATATGTATAGAGTGGAAATGTCTTACTTATATAAATGTTGAAAGAACACACATATTTACTGTATAGTAGGTAAACAATAAAAAATAATAAAAAATACAAACAATTATGTAAAACACAATGTAATTAGTTTGGCAATTGTATGTCTTATACCTACAAAATCACACTAATATTATAAACGTGAAAGTTTGTTTGTCAGTTACTCACACTGAAACTACTGAATGGATTTATATGAAATTTGGTATACAGACAGTGTATGAGCTGACTTGGGTGATAGGATTTTAACTTTCTATGCCGATTATATGGTCCCTTAGGATAAAACAAGAATCTTGATATCCAGGAGTAGCCGGGACTACAGTCTAGTAAGTATATAAGTTTCAAATCTCAGAAAAATTATGATATTTGTAGTAGTAAAGTAGTTCCAGCGAATTCATTTTCATTGAAAATTACCTTGCAAAACAGAAGTTCCAACAGGTGAATCTTCGCTAATTCGTGTAACTGGAGTAGCTACCACAAACTCTGGTGGCTGATCCTCTATATCCTGAACTTTAATAAGAATTGCTGCAGTCCCAGTATTAATTCTTCCCTGGTTTGCTCTGTCCACTGCCAATACTCGAAGTTGGTAAAGGGATTTACGTTCGTAATCCAAACTATTTATTAAACGTATAACTCCTTTCCCATTTACAGTTTGGACTGAAAAGCTATCTTCGTCTCCATCTAGTTCTTGTAAGTGATATAAAACCTGCAATATTTGTATTTTGTTTCTAGAACACTGTACAGCTTTCCGAATTTATCGGAAAAATAATAAATATTTTGATTTCGATTTTTCATGCAAGGTTTTGATTATGGTTTTAATGAATTGACAAATGACAACCATTTGACATAAAAAAGAAGGTTCATTTGAAATGAACAGCCTTAAAAATTGGGTTTGAAATTATTTATTTATATTTAATTCATTTTACTTTTTTTGAGACTTGTGAAATCATATAAATGGAACACCATTATATGCATGTATTTATTTCGTTTCATAATAGATTAGATAGGTAGATAGATAGATAGATAGATAGATAAATTAGAAACATTTCATTAGAACTTACTTGACCGTAAGCTCCTTCGTCTAAATCAGTTGCTTCCACTGTAGTTAAAATCCCAGGTTGGGCATCTTCCTTAACCGTTATGGCGGAAGGATATGGTTTAAAAATAGGTTCGTTGTCGTTGACGTCCTCCACTAGCAATAAGAAACTTTGCGTTATAAAGTTACCCTCACCTAAGTGACCGTCCGTAAGGGTTAAAACAAATGAGTATTCATCACGCACCTGGGAGAAAAAAAAGAAAACTGTAATTGAAGCCAGCCAGCCATTATAACCAGGTATATTCAAGTATTTCGTTTATCGTAAAGTGTTACTACCACTCGTGAACATTCGCACGAACAGCTAGTATCTTTTCAGGGGTAAGGGAAAATAAAGAGGAAGAAGAAAGCACTAGGAAGAATGAGAAAAAGGAAACGGGCATTTTGCTCCCCAACTCACAGTGAAATAGGAGTGGTAGTAAGTTTATTCTCATGGTATTTTTCGCCGGACTTCTGTGGATGTGTAGTATTTACTGGTGCAAGCTGGCCTAATTCATGCTGAAGAGTACTTGACTACAACATTCATAATTATATAGTCTTATTCAATATAAGTAGTTACTTACCTCTCTATCTAATTCCTTAACTAAATATATATTAGCTTCGTTGGATGAAATGGCTTCTATTCTTAAAATATCACTACCGATTTGGTTTCGAATACCAAATTGTAAAGCGTCTCCATCTGGATCTATCCCTCTTAGTCTGTATATAAGGCTACCTAAAAATGTTTATTTTTATTAGATATAGATTACAATATATTCAATGTAATTAATAAATTAACAAAGAAATAGGTACCTAGATTCTTTTGTTATAATAAACTAGCTCCTTTTGTAAAATTAACTACTCTGTAACGTATGCTATATAATAATCTACATAACTAGGTAATATTTGTTATAAACATTTTTTCTGTTACGATCTTATTGAAATAAATGTTGCTGATATTTTTTTTATTTATAGATCTCAGTACTCATATATACAAAATTATATAGTTACAATCTGTTATACTATAGACTGATATCGGGGTACGTTATATCGATAAGTTATCAGACTTTGCTTCCAACTAAGTGTGTTACCATTGTAGGGCTTCCTTTCCCCCTGTTGGGTGTTAGTTGTCTTGGAAACAAGTTCCCCTTAAACCAATTTCCGGGTGTCCGTCCCGTAATGCGATGTTTTACACTCAAACGAACTTAAATATTTGTGCATATTGCAATGCTTTACAAATGCGAATGAGCGTGAAATGTAGTAGGTTTCTTTAACAAAGGTCTTTGAACCCCTTTAGAGTTATAATATCTTTACGTTTTGTGTACCGTATGCATAAATTTAGAGTATAGTAAAACAAAATAAAATATTGCCTATGAAACTCATAGGTAACGTGGCTTCATATTTATAAAATCGGTCCAATAGATACAGATTATCTCATACGTCACAAACTCAGAAATTAACCTCTTTTTCGACTATTCGCCTTGTTTTTCGCACGAATACAATAGTATTAATACGTTATCAGATTAGTGTTTTTGTTGCATAACTCTATGCCAATATGTGTTATAAAGGGGTGAAGTTGTTAACAATATAGAGCAGGCTTACAACGATGTTCCAAAAGCACACGTTAACTTACCAACTGGTGTGTCGGGGCCCTCTTTCAGTCTTATTACGATTTCAGAACGCCCGTCTATTAAGAATCTCGGTGGTCGGTTACTTTTAACTACGTGGCACAGAAGTAAAAATATAATTACTCCTATAAATTGTGGAAATTTTAATCGTACTCTAGGTGGTGTTTTCGCATTGTTCGTAGTATACGTTCTTGTGTACATGGTTCACCTGCAGCATCGGATATCATATGTTATTGTGAAAAAGATCATTTTCCCTGAATTTTCCCTCACACGGTTTCTCCGTGGGAAGCTGCGTGCTCTACGGGTGAAAGTGTTGACAACACGCTTTACTTAATCTCTGGTACGTGCTGGGTTATTGGCGGGCAGCTGTAAGAGACAGGTGACAATATTGTTAAAGAAAGGTGATAACGAAAGTATATACCGAAAAACGATATTTAGCAAACTAGCGTGACTGCGCTATTTATTTTAATGATAAGCGTCACGTTTAAGTGTAGATATATATTGTTTATATAATATATCTGATTTGTTTTAAAACGATGACTGTTTATTTTATACACTGTAGACCTACTGAGTATCGGTTGAATTTTGATATAACAAATAATGAGCATGTATAAATATAATATTGTAAAGTAATTTTAATTTAACTGCTGCGTTTTCGATTACTTGACACGGCTGATCCCCCTGCGGTAAAGTTTTCTTATCCAAGGTAATTCGTGGTTACCAAAAACTAGGTCGCCGAGTTCAATAAAGAATTGGGCTCTGACAGTCTCAACATTTTTATTTATATTATTGCCTATTTTCTCAATAAACATAAGAAGAAATGGAGACACCCAAACCCTGCCTACGCTACAATCACAAACTACAAAAGACATTGCCTATCAGAAAAAAGGAGTTAGGATAGTATTTAGTATTTTAGTAGCATCCTTTGGATGTAGGTACACCAAAGGTCAATCCACGCACTAAGTGTAAACTATTAGGTTAAATTAAATCTATTTCACACGATTCCCTTTTAATCAGATTTTTAATGATGTTAAACTGAAATCCCAGTATGTGGGTTACAGTCGTATGGGAACCAGTGCGTGTCAAAGGCTGTTAACTGGCCGTGTCTTATTGTCTCGTTAGTACATACCTTGCCTAACTCGAGATTGGAATTATTTTATATAGCATTTATCTTTACATCTGAAATGCCCGTGACTAAATTTTACTATCAATACTGCTTTGAACATTCACAATCGATTTACTTACGTATAAAAGCGTAATAGACAGCAACGAATTATGTACCGATATTTCTCTATTTGAAAAAATTTTTTGAAAGTATAGGTATTATTTGATAGAAGAAGATAGAAGTAGTTGTAACAAAGGCTAGAACATAGTTACTATATTATTTTTTCAACAAAACCGAAACTATTTTTAACACTATTATTCGTATTGTATGTAGTAATAACGAATTTTAGTATACAAGTAACCACTACGTTAGGTTCTTCGTCAAGGGTCGCCCTTACGCATGTCGCTACCAGAGTGAACCTTCAGTTCATAGACCTGTTAGGTTGACTGGGATCCACCGGCTATTGGGGTTGTTTCCCACACAAATAGAAACCCATGTGAACCAAAATAAAATACTATTTTTATCATTTTGTCCTAGTTAGATTTAGTTGTAACAACGGCTTTTTTTAACATCGTCGGCAATGGAGCTGGTGGGTCGCCTGATGGTATGCGCTACCACCGCGCACACCATGAACATTTGGAGAGGCGTAAGGTCAATTGCAGATGTTACGCTTCTATAAATGGATTGCCGACTTAAAATTGGTTATGGACTAATGAGAAGAACAAAGGAAAGGACTGGGAAGTAAGTTAGGGATAACGCGTTGTAAGGAAATCAGGTTTTAACTGTATACCTATTAGCTAATTAATCGTTTATTTATTGTTTTCTAATTTCGTTCTCATTCACGTGATTTTCTTTTTAAATAAGGCGCTACAATAATATAAAAAAAATACAAATTTTGTAAACTTCATAAAAGAACACAATATATCAACAATAAAGCATAAACAATAATAAAAGTCAGCACATGAAAATATTGCTGCTTGTTTAAGTTCTGCGTTGCGCAATGTGCATAGGTAGACATTATTTTAGATGTTAGTTTAGCAATTTGGAAATTGTAATGATTTCTTTAACACAAAACTTCTCGATTTCTTAAGCAATACGATAACGTAGAAAAACATTACAAAGTTAATAAAAAGATTTGATGTTACGACCCAGCTCGGATGTTTCCAATTTTGCAGAACGAATTCAGTAAAAATAACGAAATGTTATGGTATCAAGGTTTTTTTGGCGTTATGTAAACTGAAAAAGCTGTTATTATTTGTGTTATTTAAGTACAAGTAACGCATCATTAGTACATTTGTATTGATATAATAAAGCTATATAATATAAACTAAGAATATTTTAATGAAGCGCATTGAAGATAAAATATTTATTTTTTACCCGGTTTATGTGATTTTATGATGAAATATGTACATGTAGGTGACGTATTTCTTATATTACGATAAGATTGTAGAGTACCTGGTCTGAAAAACTTCAGATTTATAGCTTAAGGAAAAAATGATAGCTATTTCAATGTAAACAAATTTGTACAGGTTACGTATTACTTGTCAGATTACATATAACTTACACTAAAGTTTCTTTTCCTTAACGAACAATTACCACATTTATAATTTCATCATAACTAACATTAAAGTTTAAAAAGTTACGTCAAATTTATGAGAAACAGTCATTTCTATGGCACATTCACACGCACCGGTCTCTCCAAACAATGGTGACATTACATAAAAAATAATTAAAAGTGACCTCGCATTACTGGACAGGTTGCGGTTTATGAACATGGTTATAATCAAATGTTCAACACTAAAAATATAGAGTATTTTTTTGTCATTGCGGGCAGCTGACCAGATGGTTCGCCTGATGATAAGCGATCACCACCGCCCATGAACGTTCACAGAGGTAGTGCCTCTGCGAATGCGGTGCCCGATTTTAAGGGGTAAGGGATAAGGAAAGGATTGGCGACTGTGAAGAAGAAATGTACTCTCTGAACTCACCGAAGTATGCTTCTAGAATCTTGAAAAGTAGGTACCTGGCTATGTGATATTTCATTAAGAATTTCGTGCTATCATATCTATAATATGTACATACCTATATTTTATCATAATATGTAACTTTAACTTTCTAAGTAGAATATTATGGAAAAGTTGCTTCCTTATTAAGAACGTTATTAGCAGGCTATTTGATTCGTGTGGCATAAGCACTATCCATTATGTAAGTCATTATTACCATAATTACCAAGTAGATATGGAACACATTACCAATATATAATTTTCAATTAGCACATCCGTCACAATAAATACTTATTTAAAAAGAAACGCAGATATACATGTACTGATTTTTAGAAAAATTCACACGATTTGAGTATCATTGATATGAGAACAGAACCGATGAATAATTCGTCAAAATCCATCCTGTCTGATAGAAACAAAAGACTCATTGGGTGTGAAGGCCGATGCTCGGAAAGAATGGGAGAGTGTAGGAGGTTGAACCCTGCTTTTGTGAACTATCATTCGCATACGAGGATGTGTGAGAATTTTGCTAATGGGTAGGTATTGCAAGCTGTCATATCTCTGCAGGCTTGTCATCACTTACAGCTAATGAATTCTGAGATTTAACAAATGAGATCTTGAAGGTATGTTGGCTTAGCGCCTGCTATATTGTTATTCAAATTAAAGGGTACCTAAATGGCCTGGGAATTGTCACTGTGTATACTAGATATTGCGCTTAGGTTATTGTAAGCTATATATACATAACGATGATTTTAAATATATTTTACTTCAAATATTTATTATATCTTTTTGCATGATACTTAACTAAGATACTATTTTGATTACAAAGAATACATTTAAATTGAAAACCTATTTTGCACTTTCTTTTTTTTGACGTTATTGAATTTGACGTAAAGGTGTGAAAAATAGAAGAATATATAACTGCTTATCTTACTACGTTCTTTTTGTATGATTACAGTTACATATACTTTGTTAAATAGGTATCATATATGTTGAGAAAGTGTATACAAATTAAACAGGTATTGTGTATGTCTGTGTGTAATGGCGTGACGAAAGACAGTGAAGTGTTTACTTTTATCCAAAAGGAGTTCAAATCACTCGCCGAAACGAGAGAAAGCATACCCTCCGTTACTTCATTAAACATTTCAAATTTATTATATATTTCTCTTTGTTTAGAAATTAATAGGGGGAAAATTATAGGGACCTAGTAAATAACTGTGGTATAATGATACAAAATTTAATAAGAGTGGTAAAATTGATTACTTCGTAGGTTTAAGTAGTGCCATTCACGATCTATAGATCAGTAATAAGAATTCGATGTCTACATAACTTATTTTCTTCTAAATATTATTTATTTAAATGTAACCTATAAAAAGTATACGAACTACGCTAATGCATTCATACGTAACGTACTTTACCATATTAAGTAGGTTACATTATGTTGTCTAACATAACTTGAAATCTAGATTTATTTCATTAGGTACGCTCGTGTAATATATTCCTCCAGAAAAAAAAAATACGATGACATTCCATACAAGCTGTGTCGTTGTGTTGCATATCTCTCTCAATTTACCCGACTTCATAAAAGAAGAAGGTTATCAATTCGCCTGTATTTTTTGTGATTTTTATGATCCTCTTTTATGTAAGCTGGTGCCTGCCATGTGGTGCCACTATTTGATGCGGTTTAGGTTTCTATTAAAAATAATTGTTGGCCATCAAGTTTGGTATCTTTTCACTTATATTTTCTTAAACTAATAAAGTGTGGTGATATGAATGAATATTTCAAAATATTGTATATCTACATATAGCTACCAGTCACCACTGACTCCAATCCTCCAAAAATATTAAATAGAAGCATAACACAGCCAATATGCTATTTAGACTATTCAGGGATTAGTTCTTTAAATGGCTGATACTCCCTAGTACATTATGTTATCAGTGATACTACTAACCAATCAACCTCACAAAGTTTCGACGATAATAACCGTGGTGGCTAGGATGAGAATAGTTTGCCGTCTACTTCTAATTTATTTTTATTTGTCTGAACGAAGTCCAAAGCAATATAATCTTTATTACTATATAAATTCTTATCATAAACCAAAAACTTTAAAATGTTAAGATTTTATTGTAAAAATATATTTATTAGTCATTCGTGCATACTAATAGGTGCCTAAACATAATAAAATCCGATAAAATCTATACGCGAATTAATGCTATGATTTTTGTGAGGCTACAGAAATTATACTTTAAAGCGTGCTGAAACAATTTTTTCCCATGAAAATTTCCTTCGATTACGCGGCCGAAGCCGATAGCTAAAGATTATTTTTAAGGGTGTCTATTTCCTAAAATATTGGATTAAATGTAATAAAAGTCGTCGTAATTTAATTAGTAATCGCTTACTTTTTTAGGTTAAGACGTAGTAAGTTAATTTGTCGCTAATTTACATCATATAGGATATCATGTGTGTGATTTACGTAATTATTCTGGTAAATTTATATTTATGTTACAACATATAAAACCTACCTACTTTACATTTTCTGATTTACAATCTTTACACATCAAAATTTCTTAGTTACTTTCTATAGCTCTTCGTCATTTTAACTTTTTTTATAATCATTGATTAGATGCTAATTTGAATTCAGTTCCCTAACAACATATAACATAAGGTACAAAACGTGATGATGTCATATGTTTCGTACAAAATATAATAAATAAAATGTTCATTTACATATATTATTATCGTAGTAAGAAACTATCTAGCAATCTGTGGCATAGCGGCATACCTACTCGTATTCATGCTTAATTCTATTAAAATCTTGTTTAAAAAGGTTGTACGTGATATAGTTATAGTATGTACTAGTATTTACAAATGAACGCCAACGAGTCATACGTAGGTATGTCTCATTCAAGTACACAGATGTCCGGTGATACAAAGCAGGTGAACCGCTTTTTATTAGCGAAAGTATCACAATTGCACTTAATCACAGGGCCGCTTCCTTCATTCAGATGCTCACACTATGTTGCTATTACCACCTATTACTAGTTACAACTGACACGCGCGCACGCAATTCAATAGCTATTATCGAACATGCAGATGGAAAATTATTTGTCTACTTTCCCTTGTACTATCAAATTAGAGATTAAACGTTTCGGCCGATCGCTGAGGACTATCCGAAAGTATAACTTATTAAATACATGTGATAGCAGAAGAGATAAATAACTTACAATTGTAAATATTCATCACAATACATAGGAAAAGTTATTAGGTAATAGTTTAAATGTAAAGTGTGAAAATCTCTATCGGTGTACACTGTACGTTATCTTCTCAACCGTTGGTAATTACTTATATAGGGATTAAATTAATATTAAACTGGTGAAACTTACCAAAATAACAACTTTAGAATGTGGAATAATATTTGTTATGCTCTAGAACTCTCATTATGAGAATTTTTATCTTGGTATGAATTAAAAAACCTTATTTATTAGGGTCTTTTCTCTCTCTATGGTGACAAGTAGGTGGAGTTGTTTATATCAAATCAACCGATTGATTCCAACACAATTACATACAAGTTCAATAAATTTATCGGATTGCGATTTTATATACCAATAATACCTCATAATAAAACACTAACCACACGTTTACCCTGAAAGTAAGCTGACACTACAAGAGTTATTATAAGTCTTTATAGAAAGCGAATGTACTTAACAACAACATACTTGATCTACCTGTCAATAATTTCGGAGTTTTTGTAATTGTGATCTCTTTATAATCATATCGTTTGAACAATCTACATTATTAGATATCTACTCATTTTTACCATAACTTGTTTCTGTACTTAATAAATATCCAAAAGCATGTTTGTGGCACCATGTTTACAGGCCTAAAATACGCTCCAAATCAAAATGTAGAGTCTCAATCCAGCGGTTATGAAAATTAAAAAAATAAACTTAAAAGGAAATTAAACCAGGATTATTGTTGTAAAATGCAAACACTTCTACACTACTTTTTTCTTCTTGTTTTAAACAAGGGCATTCGCCCAACGCCGGCACAGGTGAGCGACGCGGGCGCATCGGGCGTGACGGCTCGACCGACCGTACCCCGATAGTCCCGCAACGTATCCGGTGTCCTGTCTCTGGATGATACTTTATATATATATTGAACTTGGTTACCTGTTTTTTAAGCTAGCATTGTCATCAATAATTTAATTTCAAGGGTAACCTTGTAGGATTTTAGTATAGGTAATGTGCATGTTGTGCGTCTATCAGATAGCTTGGGTTACATGTGAATTTGTTTTGTGAATTTTTATTCGCAAAGGGAGAAATTGTAAATAACTTTTTTCATTTACTTCTACAAAATCAGGTCACTCAAATTAAGTTTTACCACTTTGGACTTGAATACCCCTGTATCATATCGCGTCTTTCTCTCAAATATTAGAATACGTTAATTTCCCAATTACGCGAACGTATTTTATAAACGTCCTCTCATTGAAACATGACTTAAAATAAAATAGAGCATTTACTAAAAGAGTTTATTTGATTAAACATGCATTTTTATGGAAAAAATCTGAATTGATTATTGTGACATTCTTATTCGTTAGTTAATTAGTTACTAGAGTAAGTTACGTAAGTTAGTTAGTTACTTTAAATTTAAAATAATATTTTTATCATGATCATGTTTTTTTATGATGTGTATGCGTCGTGTCTATATCTTCACAATAGCTTTACCGGTATTTTTTCCGGTTAACATTCCAATAAAGGCCTCAAATACATTATCGAACCCTTCAGTGATATGTTCCTTTATTTTTATTTTACCTTCTAAAATCCAATTTATAAGCTCTTCAAATGCTTCTGGCCAACGGTCAAGCCATCGATGAGCTAAAAATCCTTCAATTTTCAGCTGCTTCATAACAATGTCTAATTGTAAAATAGGAGCCTTTGGTAACTGAGAAACATCAGCATTATATGCGCTGATACTACCGCAAACAGACACTCTACCGAAATCATTCATGTGGTTTATGATCATACTGCTCATTTCTCCGCCAACATTATCAAAGAAACAGTCTACACCGTTCGGAGCAGCGATTTTAAGTACTTCATTTACATTGCAAGTTTTGTAATTGTACGCCTTATCAAATCCCAGCTCGTTCTGGAGCCATGCAACTTTATCATCTGTTCCTGCAAAACCGATAACCTTGCACCCTTTAATTTTAGCAATTTGCCCAACAATAGAACCAACTGCGCCAGCTGCACCAGTCACAACAACAGTTTCACCAGCTTTAGGATGACAAATTTCAAGAAATCCAAAATATGCTGTGGCGCCTACAGCGCTTATTGCACTTATGCCAAGAGATGGTGATAAACCTCTTAAATCTGGAAGTTTATACACAATATCCAATTTAGAATTAACTTCATTTGGATTAATAATGCAATAATTACACCAGCTACAATGTGCAACGACTTTGTCACCAATTTGGAATCGAGGTTTTCTGGAATCTTCTACTGTTCCCACAATGAAGCCGAATTGGTCAAATGGGGTGGGAAATTTCCTGTTGTATGCTCGTTGGTATGGATCTACACTTATCCATTCTGTTTTGATGAGAATTTCACTGCTTTGTAAAGGAGGTAATTCATATTCCACAATATGAAAGTCATCGCGTTTAGGAAATCCTTCGAAATGTTTTCTAACGACATATTTTCGAGCTTTAACCATGTTTGCGTGATTTAACCGTGATAGTCGTTAAGTAACTGAGTCATGAATAAAGATTAAAACAACTCTTCACGATAATGCTGTACATACTATATACTACGTTTTCAAGGCCGGATCCATCTTTGGTACAAGGGAGAGGGGGAGGGAAGCCACTTGGTAGTGGTTACGTCACAAGAATTTAGAATTTATTATCGATAATAGTAGAATGTGGCCCTTTTCTTATTATTATTATCTTATATTAGTACCATATAGAATATACATAAAAATGGAAGTAAAAACCAGGTATTACTTCTGGCATTATACATCAAAATAGTCAGCCCAGGTCATGATTACAGTGTCAGTCATAATTACAGAGTGGCTAGTCGGTTAAATCCCACGGGCCCCAAATTTTCAAATTCAAAGATACTAAAAAGAAATTCATTAACAAAAGGGAGCGTTAGACGAAAAAGTTGGAGAACCATTGAACTTAATGAATTATTTCTTCTCTACCTACGGACTTCGATTTATTAACATATTTAAATTTTTGGCTTTCAGTCATTCATAAATTGTTAATAAGACGTATTAAGCAAGTAAATTAAACTTTTCTTTTCATAAAGCAAAACGATTATGTTGGTAATCAATGATGAGCAATATTTCCGTCATGAAAGTTAACAAACGCATATTATTGTAGGTATGTTGAGTGTCTTATACATTATCGTTGAGTTGTATGTTCTATATTAAATGATTTATATAATATGTATATACCTAGTTATACTCAATATTTGAAAATTGTGGTTTGTACCTACGAATGAAGTTAGAATTAATTATTATAACTAATTTTATAATTATTTGCTAGTAAATACATATTCTTGAGTTTGACTTAAAGTGTTTGCGCATAAGTGCTTTTCTATAAATAGATATTCCAAACGTCGCGTCGAGATAAGTAAAATAATGAATGAATTGCGTTTTATCACTAGGTAACTTACATTCAAACAAAGGCATTGACTGCTATAACGCGAAACCAATAATTTGGTCTTATGTTTTAATTTCACATTCGAAAACCCATTTACAAACCTCTTCCATTACTTCTATCCAAAACCAAACTAACGGTAAATAAAAAATCCTCCGATTTTCAATATCCGCGTATAGGCACTGCCTAAATCGTGCCTAATCATGCATTAAACTGCTTATTTCTCTGCCATCATTATCATCATTATCAAGATTCAGCATACACTGTCCGGAGCAACAGTGAGTATTTCATTAACGTACTCACTAGGTCATTCGACATTCGATTCATTACTTCTTACAACATTCCGACTGCCTACAATAACAACAGATGGGGACAAACCTTTAAACCTGGCAGTTTGTAGACCGCGTCCCTTATTGTTTTGGATTCATTTACAATACAAAAACTACACCACTCTAACGACCTTTGTACCTCCAGGGTTTCTAGTGTCTGAAATTTCCCATCATGAAACCAAATCGATCGTTGAGGCCGGACGTCTCGTATTATACGCTCTTTGCGGTATGGATCGACACTCACCCATTCGGTCTAAACAAGAAGTTCTCCATTTAGAAATTAAAAACTTTTTAACGGATTTTAAATGCGATTTATTCATTATATTATTAACCCGACTAAATGTATAATACTCGCGTAAAATCAAACAAGAAAATACTTCGAAGTTCCAGTCTCCCCGTGACCACGCTCGCTGTAAAGCTCTCCATTTTAATATACGGAAACGGAAATTCTTATTCCTCAATCTTCGCGCTTAGCAATCCCTTGTTAATACTTGTTCACAACATATTAACGAGCCTTACTCATTTTGACGTATTTTTTATCTTAATCATTTTTATACAATCTTACGGTAATGCCGGAGTATTTCTATCGCTCTCTAGTGGTAGGCCATAGCATGAAATATATATATTATATAGCCTCAGGAATATTCAATATTTAACGGTGAAATACTTTTTGAAATCGATCCGGTAGTTCCTGAGATAAGCGCGTTCATACAAATAAACTAACAAACAAATTGTTCAGATTTATATTTAGTATAGATAGATGGTTGTACTGTGGGTTATCTCGTGTATGATAAATATTATCATAAGAATGTGAGTCAATTTTTAAGCCATTATATAATTTATTTGCTTTGTCAGAGTATAAGTCTATTATATATTTTTTAATAAAACTTGTATTGTGACGCTAGTCGGTAAGCAATTAAATGTGCGACGTGATATACAAATCAATCAGAACTAATTTTTTTCTTTCAAACATTGAATTATTTAGTATTGATAATAGGTAAACAAATTAAACATTTTTATCGTGCTATTGATACTAATTTTGATTAGATTTCATTGATGAGATTACTTGTCGTTTTCAAAGTCATAACATCCGTGATGATTGAACAAAAACTACATTTTTACACATAATTCATATAATTCGTAAACAAAAAAGCTGTACCGTCGAAACACAATAAAATGTCGACTTATAGTTTCACTAACGCCTTGCCGGTATTATCACCAGCTAACATTCCAACAAAGGCATTGAATATGTTGTCAAACCCTTCAGTTATATGTTCTTTTGTTTTAATTTTACCTTCAAAAACCCATTTACAAAGCTCTTCTATTGCCTCTGGCCAACGGTTAAGCCAACGGTGAACCAAAAATCCTTCGATTTTCAATTGCTTCATAACAACGTGGAATTGTAAAATGGGAGCCCGTGGTAACTGGGAAACATCATCGTTATACGCACTTATACTACCGCATACAGACACTCTGCCGAAATCATTCATATGACCGATGATTATACTGCTCATTTCTCCGCCAACATTGTCAAAGTAACAGTCTACACCATTCGGAGCAGCAACTTTAAGTACCTCATTAACATTACAAGTCTTGTAATTGTACGCCTTATCAAATCCTAGCTCGTTCTGGAGCCATGCAACTTTATCATCTGTTCCTGCAAATCCGATAACCTTGCACCCTTTAATTTTAGCAATTTGCCCCACAATGGAACCAACTGCACCAGCTGCACCAGTCACAACAACAGTTTCTCCAGCTTTAGGTTGACATATTTCAAGGAACCCAAAATATGCTGTTATTCCAACCATACCGGCTGCCCCAATGCCAACAGATGGGGACAAACCTTTTAAATCAGGCAGTTTGTACACAAAGTCAAACATACCTTTGGATTCATTGGGGTTTACAACACAGTAATCACACCAACCATTATGTGTAACAACTTTTGTACCTATGGTGAATCGAGGGTTTCTTGTGTCTTCCACTTCTCCCACAATGAAACCAAATTGATCATATGGTACCGGATACTTACTATTATAGGCTCTCTGGTATGGATCGACACTCACCCATTCGGCCTTGACAAGAAGTTCTCCATTTTGCAAGGGCGGAAGATCGTACTCCACAATTTCGAAATCTTCACGTTTAGGGATTCCTTCGAAATGCTTTTTCACAACATATTTACGAGCCTTAACCATATTGACGTATTTTTACCTTGGCTATCGGTAACAAACTGAGTGAATAATCATTTTTATAAAATCTTATGCCAGCGGCGCATTATTATCACTGATAGATAGTTGTACTGTGGGTTATCTTGTATACGATAAAAATAATCGCAAAAATTTGTGCCCGCATAATTACAGATTTATTTTACTACTTTTCTCTGATCTTATATTTCAATAAGAGAAAATAAGTATCTAAAATTATAAACCGCAGATCTCATCTGAATAATTATAGTTATATTGTTACCGAGTATTTCACACGGTTTCCAAGACAACAAAAAGTTCGGCCGACATCGAAGGTGCAGTATAACGTAAATCACCTATATAGCTATCAGACTGGTTCCGGTTGTTTTACATAAAGTATAAACTGATGCTAGTTACTTGTAAGGATTGTTGTAAAATATATTATCACATATATGTATCTATAAAATTAAAAATCTATAAAACTATAGTTCTTTATAGAAAACTCCGAATTTATACAAAATTCCTAGGACCAAGGCGAATGGATGCATTATCTTATAATAATTAATATTATGAATTCGAAAGTTTGTATGCTTGTGTATTAGTTTAAACTGTGTTTGCTCTCTTTTTAATGTAACATGATAACGACTTACTACAATAAATAGCCCTAGTTCCTGGTCTTATATTTATGCAGATTTGTACAATAAATCATAGACGAAGTTCTTATATTGTTCATTTTATCTTTCTATCTCAGATAGACATTAAAAAGTATGATTATCAAATTAAAAGCAAGTGCTTTAGAGATTCAAGAACAATAATTGTAAATTGCACAACAATGAAATCATGGAAAAATTAACCGATACTTCTTTCATACTTCTTCATTCTAGTATTTTTATCGTCCGTTCTTTATAATGTGTACTCCATTTTATATTGAAAGTTTTTAACAAATATTACATATGTTTACACAATGGTTTATTATATGGTCCTACCTATCCTACCTTTTGAGACCATAAATATATCTATACGTATAACAAAACAAAAAACAGTATATTTCCGTACATCGAAAATTTTTTGAAAAGAGTACTGGCTATAGACGTTTCATAAAACCCAAAACGACGCGAGCGAAGCCGGAAAGCTACTTGAGTTACACCAAATTTTAAATTATGAATGTATGTATATATATTACCTACATTTATAATTTAAAATTTGGTGGTAAAACTACAAAAACCTTTTTTTAGTCGTCGTAAGGTAATAAATTTAATGACTAAGATCGGACCTGGACCCGAGGTCATTAGTAAATATAAAGTATTTAAAACAAATCTATTAATTAATTTTAAAGTATATTATTAGATTACATTTCGCAGCACTTTCATTGTCGATAAGCAATTTTTATGGATATAAAATTGGCTGGCCTATAATCGCTGATCTGTCACGATCTACTTAGCGCTATGATTTGTGTGTTGACACCGATGGCTTTACTCTCATTTATGGATCTGTAAAAACTATTTATTAGATACTACTATTAATGATTTATTTATTAGAAGATATTTTTTTCTTAATAAATCGGCATTATTTCAACCAAGGCTATTTGGAGTTCATCACTCAAACGAGAGAAAGTAGGAAGTGTTTTTATGGACCTATTTATATGAATATAATGTGAATTAATAAAATGCTTGAGAAACATTATTCAAATTAATATAAACTACGTATTTTGTCAAATGTATTCATTTGCTGATAATGTCGCTATGTAAGTGGATAAATTCAGGAACACCTTTTGACGTACCTGTTTTTTCATATATTAAAAATCATGTCATTGTGATAAGCTAAATAGAACATAATATCCAGTAGTTATCCAACCGGCGCTTCTTAATTATTTTTGCCTTTTTAAATTTAAGTTGTAGCCAAGAAAGAAGTCTTATGGGAAATGTATATAATGAAAAAAAATCGCGAAACATTGTAATAAGAACTCATTCATTCACTTTGATTACAGTTAGAATATAATTTAAAGGCGTTCACAGTTTTAGTAGATATAAATTAGAAAGTATATAATAACTTCTTTTGTTTTCAGGCTATATAAAAACGTATTTTTTACGAAAGCGAATTAGCAGCGTAACATATCTCAGATTGGTATTTATTTTAAGTAGATAGATTAAAATGATCTCCGAAACATATTTTTTTTATTTTTGTAAATCAACAAATTTTTGTAATAGCTACATTAAAATGTTTAAAATACGTATCATATGTCATCTATGAGATGAGGTTGACCAATAAATGAAAATATGGATTTTTTTGTATTTTATACATTTTCCAATATTTATTTAGATTATATGCTAACAACAAATAACACTGATAGAACTCAACGTCAGTTTATGAAACAATAATATTATATGTATGAAGAAAAAGAGTACTTATTCTTTCTTAAATACGCTAACTATACTTAAATATTAAAAATAGAATATTTTTATGTATGTATGTATTAAAACTTAATTTAGTGGTACTCACAATTAAAAAATGTATATTATTGAAACGTGGGAAACTGCATCGAACATGTTAAATCAGCTCAAAATAAAGCTACCATTCACTACACTTTTCACGCAGATGACGTACTATCACTTTGGCGGGCTTAGCGCAACTGCCTGTAATTTGTACGGACCTGTCTACATCCCCATTGCTGCACACATAGCTACCATAATAAAGTTTTCAAGCAAATTAAACCTTATTTAAAGCTCTATGAAGAATATATGTGTATTAGCAAGTAATAAGTTTAGGATTAGGGAATAAGCGAAATTAAATTAATTTAGTATTGATCATAGGAATGTTACATTTTAAAAACACAAAAAGGAAAATTTTAATTTATGCATATTATTAGGTTGACTTATATTTGTATAACTGAGTGTCTTCTGCAGTGTTGATGTCAAATGAAGGAAATTGTAGGAGTTGAGGCCTGGAGAAGGATATCACTTCATCGAGAATCGTGAAAGTCTGGAGGAGGCATTACCCAGAAGACAAGCAAGATACTCAGAATAAACATTAAAATATAGATAAGCTATAATTCCAAACGTCATTTTTTTTTCTTGCAAAAAAGTTTTCATTCATTCTTCAGGACCTTAAATTGATTCAGAGTCAGACTAGCTGTAGCCGTTTCCTGAAAGACTAACACAATCTTATATAGGTATTATGTACCAATCATCGTCATAATCTTTCCCATTACTAAAAACGAGGAAAAACAACACTATTTTTTTATTTTATTAGTTACCAATTAAGAAGAACTGCGTGTATTATATAATTGTCAGTATCCCGTAGGAATATCGGGATAAAAAGTTGCTTATATGTTATTCAGATGTCTACGTACCAAATTTCATTGCAATTGGTTCAGTAATTTTTGCGCGAAAGAGCAACAAACACACTCACATCCTTACAAACTTTCGCATTTATGATTTTAGTAGGAAAGAAGGAATAAGGAGAAAGCAGGATTTCCTGGCAAAAAACTGTTCATAGTACAATTAAAAAGTTTAAATTATCTTCACCTGTATTTTCTACATTTGAATTTGGAACGGTCTATGGGTAGCGAAGCGTGGCGCTCCCTCGGACGAGGTGGACGTGCATTGACCGTGACGCAAAACCATATGCTACGTGGGCTACAAAATAATTAATAATAACTTATCAATCATGTGACGCATAGAAGGTTATAGCTTACACTTGGATAGCGCCAAGTGGTAAAACGGAAATGACAATAAAATGGGAGAAGTACAATATTTTATTAAAATATTTGATTGTTACTCATGTTGGTACGTTTATTGTATTCTAATAATAAAAAGAAAAATGTATAACACTGATTAAGTGCTGCCAGTATCCTCTTAAATAAAAGAAATAATGGTAATAACCTATTGTAATTATCTACGTCTAAATTTAAAATACACTTGTAGATATATTCATGGTATAGCTCACTTTCCAAGTTTTGTCACGTTTGCCCACAATCAAATTGGGTACTAAGTATTGCATTCATATATGTAAGTGTGTGGTGCACACTGTGACCTATTTCAGTAATGATATGATCTTCTATGTGAGTACACAAATCATCACGCTTTGGCACGAATGGGGCCAGCTCGCACCGGGAAAATACGACACCCCCACAGAAAACCGGCAAGAAATGCACTTGCCACTGTGTTTCGTTCGGTCAGTGGGGAAGCCAAAAGTCCGTTTCCTTTTCCTCACCGGTCCATGCCAATTCTTTCTTTCTAATCGTCATTACTTTTCTTTTCCCTTACTCCTTAAAAGCGGACAGCGCATCCGCTAGGCACTACCTCTGCGAATGTTCATAGGCGGTGGTGATCGCTTGCCATGATACGAACCACTAGCGCAGTTGCCCGCTATAACACAAAAATACAAATGTGCTTATTTAGCACCTTATAGACAAGATTGTAACAAAATTGATACTTGATAATATAGTCGTCGTGGTTGACCGATGTCGTGCACCGTTCTGTCACGGTTATTGGTTACATCGGCTTACGTGTATATTGCACGCACGATGCTCACTTGTAATTTGCAGTGGATATGCGTAAAGCTTACGCCTTATTATATAATACTTTGTATTCAAGCGTGACGGATGAGAAAGAGTCCAGAACTATTTCCAACGATGAATGATGGGCTCACTTTGAAACGGGAATTGACAATTTGAAGGTGAAATAAATAAAACAAATGTTATCATATAGGTAACTAGGGAATTATGCAGCAGAATTACGTATCAATGAATTATGAATGCAAATGTTACGAAAATAGTACTCAATTATTATTCGTGTCTTTTATACTACTTGTATTTCCTTTAAAAATTAAAAATATTATTCAGTTGAAGTGCTTTTATTTAAGGTGTGGTATATAAACAGCACGCTTTTATATTTTATACACCAAAAAAGTGATCCACAGATGAATAATTTCTACCAACCTTCCAGATAATTTCTATTTATTTCGAATATGGTAATATTTATAAAATATATAAAGTTTATCAGATTTTTTGGGACGGTGTGAGTTGCTTTTATCTTACCTTATTCCCACAATAAATCTTATTTTTTTCCATAATATTATTGGGATATAGGATTATGGAACATTCTAAATATTATGTATGAAATAAAAATCAAAATGATTATTATATCTCTTAATTATACTTTAATTTTATAAAGTAAAATATATACATACATTTATTAACTTCTGTATCATTCATCTCACAAAAATATATTTAATGTTTACTGACATTTCAATTATTACAAGGCCGACGAGCTCAGTAAATGTATTGAAAAGGAATTTGAAAGTATATTGTTACGACTAGAGTCTAAAATTCATAGGTTACAAAATTAATCTTAAATATAACAATTAAAAAGCAAAACGTATGAGGGCTTTTGCCTTACAAATGTACAGTATGCTTACTAAAAAATATACCATCAAAGAATTATTTATATTTGAAATATAATCATAGATAATAAATATTGAATCTAAATAATATATTAATTTTCCAAAATACTTTCAAAAATTTAAAAATTCTGACACATGATTGTTTCGTTTGCCTTGTATATACCAAGAAGTTGATAACGTTCACACAAAATAACAACCACAATCAATATGCAACAAACTTTAATAATCAAATAACTACATATGAGAGACGGTTGATGCGGAAGCAGAATTGTGTGGGAGGGATTAATTCCTTTGTTTAAAACAGTTAATACTTTAAATATTTAAAATAGAAATTTGCTTTTGTATTGAAAAATATGAGCTTATGAAATACAAACCGTCCCTCCCTATGGTATTTAAAATACGTATGGATCTGGATTATTTTGATAGTATATCGCGAATATGATTTAAATTAAATTCTGACTAGAACTTAATTTGAAATCATTTGAGCACCGTGTTAGGCGCAAGTTTCATAGATTTGAGGTGCTACGGAATATTTAATTTACAACATCTATTATGTATAGATAATTTGGATAAATTTAATGATTATATTCCTAATCGACAAAATTACGTCTTGTACGTTGGTAGCTGTATCTTCTATGTGACTTGCGCCTTCATAAACTTAAAATTACCAATACATAATCACATAAACATTATCACATGAACACTCAGTACATTCACATCTTCATTAAATTGTTTAGAATTTTAAGTGGTTATTAAGTTTTATACTTTTATAGTACTTGTATTGCTTTGTAGGCACAGGAGTAGTAGACTTTTGGTCTGATAAAGATACAAACGATATTAATACATTCCACAATAGTGTTTCTACATTTATTCTACAAGTATGGCATTGTTCAAACAAACTTACGAATTGAAATAAAATCAATAATAACGTGTTTTATATTAATTGATCTACTGTTACAATTTGTACGAATATACAGTAAGATGTTTTGTTGGATAAACATAAAAATGTGAAAATGGATTAAAATAAACGTAACACGAGCGCTATGAAAACAATCACTTAACGCATGCAAGGTTTAATTGAAGAATTTACAACATCAACTACCATCTAGCATTTGGGCCGATGCCTAATGAACTACTTCTACAGTTTTTCAATTGTTTGTATTCCATTAAATTACATAAATTTATTATTATCTATTTTATAATTATTATCTAACACAAATCCATCACAATTACTTTAGAATATCAGTTTTGATTTCGTTCGACAATAATCTGTACGGTTTTCTTAATATTTCTAGATTTCGATTCTTATTTTATTTCTAATAATATGTGTATAATATATTTTAAGGCTGCTTTTAGATTGAGAATATTTGTGTATAATTCCTATTGTTTCGCACACATTTTGTATCCGTTACTCGCTTGATTTCAAATCTATCTCATAGACTTTTATAATATTTCAAAGAATATTTTGTAGTATTTCAATAAGAAAGCAGTCTCAGATTTGTCAATAAAATCTTTTACTTTATAACAAGATACAATGTGTTTATAACATATTTATACGTTTCTATTAAAATTATGATACTAGTCCGCTTCGTAATTCAATATATACTTTATAAATAACGCAGATAATAATTATAATTTTATTTATAATTCTGAAATGACTAGAATTTATCAGTATCAATAGAGAAGAGTAATTTAGATCCATTCGATATACGTATAATTTCTATGTCTACATTTAACTATCTAATGATCATTTAGTATTATATACATTTTTAGAATCCAAATTTTTGACTAATACTGAGCACACATACGATTTCTGACATTTTAATGAATAACTTTTAATAATTTATAATTTAATGAAAAACTAACGTGAATACTTCAATGTTTCAATTGTGCTTAAGTGTGCACAATGTTTACAATCTTAAAAATACGTGTTTTGTCTATGGACCAATTTCAATTGTCATATTTTGCCCTAAAATGATGCAACATTCAATCTTACATGAAAATAGTACATATAAATATTGTATTAAAAACAGGCCTATACATATATTTAACTATTTATATCTTAAGTATTTATTTCGTGATAAACACGAAATGGTGCATCTTATACCGTTTTAATAATGTTACTTAGTATGCATTAATTGTGTAATATGAAGCGGTGATTGGTTATGTTCATAATTTAGGCCCATTAAATATAACAATTTGTAATAAACAGTTTTTACTATTATGAGAGCAAATATCTATAGTGTGGAATGCTACTTACAAAATTTGACCAATGTTTGAACTTCTTCAATAAATTGTATTTTTATTGAATTAGTGTTTGTTGTATTCGTTGCATTACTAAGGACAACGTAAATACATATAATATATTGGTATAAGTTTTTAAATGTACCTCTCTAATTATTTACGATGCTTAAATAATTTTGTGTTTTAAGATATAAGAGATCAATTCCGTTATTAAAGATAATTATTATACATCATCATATGATAAAGATGTATCTCATAGATTTAAATACCTAGACCTAGAAGGAAATGTAGGTATACCTAAGGAATTACTATTAGGAACTTTCTCTTAGGAAAGTAAAAAAGATAATATTTTTTTTAAGTTTCGTAAATATTTTTTATGAAGTAAATAAAATTCCTGCGTATCTTTCATATTACGATCAATTACAATTCTTAGGGGGCGATTTTCTTTGCAACAGCTATTTGTTATTTAATCATTAAACGTTTGGTGGTCGAAGAACAGTAATACAAATAGATCCACGGAGAATTCTTAATAAATCAATAACTTCAGGTGTCTTCATCGAAGTTACGTTTTCATCGTTAACCTGAAAAGAAATAAAAGTAGAATATTATCTGCGGTTATAAATAATCGTTTTAGTTTACACAGACAAGTGAAGTCATTGTTGTAATTTTAATATACTTATTTTAATCTACTATTGAATTCGAAGCTGAAATGTAACGCTTTTTTTGTTTAATTAGGGAATTGGGTAATTCTAAAATTATAAGTTTACTGAAAAAAAAAACCGAAGACACTGGTCTCCGGTTTTTTTTTTATATTCTATACCAGGAATTCACTATCTAATTTGAATCCCTTGAATATTTGAATTTTTTTTACGACGCCCCTCAATGACTGTTAAAAAAAGTAAATAAGATAAAATTTTAGTCATGTATGAATTAAGATAAAATTTTAGTCATTTATGTCATGTATGAATCTTTGCTTCCTGGATTCAGAGACGCATTCCGGCTATATGAGACCGCCCTTAGAAAGTTAATGTTATGACAGAGCAAGCAAAGGAGCAGGTGGGCCACCTGATGTTAAGTGGTCACCACCGCCCATAAACACTTGCAACATTAGAGTTACAAGTCCTTTGTCGGCCTTTCAGGGACATATACGCTCTTTTCTTGAAGGCCCCAATGTCGTAATTGTTCGGGAACACCGTAGCTGGTAAATCGTTCCAAAGCTTCACCGTACGCGGAAAGAAGTTGCGGGTGAAGCGTACGGTGGTGGACCGCCAACCATCCAGGTGGTGCGGATGGAATTGGTTTTTACGGCGGGTGGTCCGATGTTGAAACTGTGCGGCTGGTAAAATGGTGAACAATTCCTCAAAGCACTTCCCATAGTACACTCTATATAATATACAAAGAGACGCAACGTCTCTTCGTAAACATAGAGAATCAAGCCTGTCAGAAAGCCTACGGTCATTGACAATTCGAGTTGCTCGACGTTGGATACGGTCAAGAGGAAGGAGTTGGTACTGTGGGGCTCCAGCCCAGAGATGAGAACAGTACTCCACATGCGGTCGCACCTGAATGAAAATGAAGTTAGCTTGTAAAGGACAAAAGGTCTAATCTAATACTACAGGTATTAGATAAGACCCTCATAGGAGGCCTGTGTGATGAGTACCTGTAGTATGACGTCACCGCGGCGCAATCGGCCGTCCCTCGCTGCGACACTGTCGTCGTACACTGCTGAAATGTAACTCTGCCCAGACTCAGGGTGGCTCTGCACGCTGAATCCCAACCGACTGTTCCAGCCGCGGTTCAATTCCACAGTTACTATCTGTGAATGTATTAATAATTAATGCGATTTCATAAATTCATCACTCGTATATTTATTTATCAAGATAATACTAGCTATAATAATATTATTAATTAATTTCCTCCTTAGACATAATATGGTTTCAGTATGAGAATACATAGATCGTCTATTAGTCGTATGGTTACTTGTACTTATTACTCTGGGGTATGGTGTCTGGCTAAGGTAATGAAGGTTAAAGCGATGTACGCAGTACGGGCACCTTTAAACAACCGCAAACCGTAAAGTTTGATTCACAAGAAAATTTTGTTTTGTTTTGTTTTGAATTTTTTTGCATTTTAAGATTTGTATCAAAGGTGTCGGTATGAAATGTTTATACAAATCTTGATATACATAAAACAAATGCAGTGAATTAAGCATGTTGTTAAAAATAAGTGAAATGTGACGATTTCTTCATAAAAAAAAAAAAAAAATTAAGAGAAATCTTCTAATACGGATCGGGAAATTGTCAAGCTCTTACTGTTGGCTCACTGCTTGCTTCAACTGGCGGTTCAGGTTTAACATTTTCCTTCTGGATGGGCTCAAGTTCCGTTGGTATCGGTTGCGCTTGTGTTTCAACCACAGGCAGTTTCACTTTTCTTTCGTTATCAGGCGAGAGAGCAACACCTTTCCATTTCTTTAAGCCATTGCCTGAAACAAATTATAAATGTAAGTATTTTATTCTTAGCAGTGCAGTATAGCAATAAAGAATAAATGTTACCATCGTCTTTTTCAGAAGCACTATCAGCGGTAGAGCTATGCAACACGGCACTTTGATAGGTTGGGTTTGAATGCTTGAACCTTTCGTCGCTTGATAACTCCGCTGGCATAGAAACTGGTTCGTCAGAATCTATTGGGAATACAGCCTCATTGTATCTCTGGCGAGGGTCTTCTTGATACGCATTTGGTGCATCTAGTGTATCATTGTCTAGATTATTTAATTCATAGCTTTGCGGTATTACTGAAAAGGGAATATCGTTATCTTTAGTGAAATAATTCAATCATTTTTATAATTTGAATAAGATTTGTGTGTAAGATTATGATGTGGGTGACTTTACATTTATCTACAGGTGTGCATTAAGGTGTTGCAATGCTTTATTTTGACAATATGTGTATCAATGGTCTATTTACAATAGCTGTATGTTCAGATGCATATATTGAGAAAAAAAAACGCAAGGCATAAGAGTGCAATTGATTAAAAATGTCTTAGTTGCATACAGCATCCTTTAAAGTTTTTTTTGTTGTATTTATAATGTACAAGAAGCCCTAATTTGTAAGCTGTAAACAGGATTCAATTGCTTCTCAGACAGAAGATATGTTAGATATATATACTTTTGTATTGGCATTGCTTCTAAGCAGGTAGGTTTATAGAACTAAGTGCTAATATACATTCTACGTTTTAAGGCTGGGGTAATTAAAGTGTTCAGGTTTGTACAGGTACATGATCATATATTTTGAGGAAACTACTGTCCGTTAAGTGGTTCGTCCTAAAGCATAGCATATTATATACAATTAGTCACACAAAACAATTTGGCAGATAAGCCGCTGACTGAAGAACATAGGTTTGTATTATCAACTTTAATATTTTGCCTCTGAGTATAATGTCCATTTGTCCTGCTTTAGAGTTTATCACAGATTCGGTCCGAATTAGAGTCTTCAATCAGCGTAGATTTTAATGGAAAATAATGATGTCACGGTAGGAAGGTGTTCGCCGACAGTGTCTCACCTGTCAGGCTTAGCTTTTGATTTCTACATGAAGGCGGAGTCGTAGGGCTTGTAAGTACAGGCTTTTTCTGTTTAGTTTCAATACCAGTTAATGGGTTTGAACTCATATTATCAGTCAAAACTGCTTCATCTCTATTAGAGCTAATAATCAAAGATGTAGGACGTTCTATTGGTTTATTCACTACTGATTGAAGAGTTGTTTTTTCTATGGTTTCTGCACCCTCAGATGGAACGAGATTTTTACCTTTCAATGATTCTGGGGGATGCGATTTATAATCCGGAGTATTATTAACTGTCGAATTTTTTTGCAACGATATTGGACCACTTATTGTTTTCGATTTAAATCTTTTAGAAAGAAGGCGTTTTCTTATCGAGTGTGATCGTGAAAATCTTTGCGTTTTAGATCTTTGAATAGTCGGCGTGTGTTGATTTTGTGTATTATTTTCGACATTTTCTGTTAATTTTAGGGGCACTTGTTTCTTTTCTTCTTTGGTTGATGATGACGGGGCACTTTTAATTTTGTGATATTTTTTCAATTCCTCGATAGTGACTGCACAGGTGCATGTTATTGGTTCTGTACAAGTTTTTGTAGGATTATCGTTCGTGTGGCTTTTAATTTCTGAATTTGCGTCAGTTTGATGTTTCGGTCCCAAGTTTAAGGCAGGGGATTCAGCAATATTTTCATAATAATTTTCAACTCTGCCTTGTGTTGGCTTATTTTGTGTTAATGGGTTTGATACATCGCCAGATTTTATTGGAACAATACATTCTCTTAAAACGGTTTGAGAAAAGTCTTTTGTTGATGAACTAGAATTGCTGTCGACAGGACCTATTTCTTGACTTTGTGCTATCGAGGAGGATCTAAATGAATTTTCTTTGGTTCCTTTAGTTTCCATTGGGCTGGAATCTATTTCATTCGACGCATTGGACTTGGAATCGGTTTCTTTTGTAACCAATAGCTCTTTTTCTTTCGTTATGCATTGATCTTTATTAGATTTTTTCCCCGTTGATACTGGTTCTTTCGTTTTTCTTGAACCACCTTTTCTAGGTGGTCTAATTGGTACTATTATTATATCATCTGGTAGTATTCTAATCATATCATCAGACAATTCTATTTCTTTTGCTTGCGTAGTATACAGCGTGGGTAATGAAGTTGCACACGTACACTTTGGGAAATTTTCTTTGAGCTCACTTTTTAAATCTTCAGAATATTTTGGTGCATTCGTACTTACTAAAGTACTTGTTTCCTTTATCTTGATGTTTCTTCGCAAATCTGTGCCAAAAAGTCTACTTGCTTAGTGCATTGCGTGTATAGGTAACATGTGCAATTAAAACAAGCTGAATATTTTTATTTAGAAATTTAAACGTTTTATTTAAGAAAAATGCTAATTATAGTTTAGCTTTATGTTAAATTGCAAATAGATAGAAAGTGCCGATTACGTATCATCGAATACTTACTAGTTTTTCTAAAATTACAATATTTTACAAGTACTTAAATATATATAAAATCAGAAACTAGAATAAATGTAATGTTATAAAAAGTCTATATAAGTACATAAATTATTCAATTTGTGTGCGCTTTTTGTCATTGATCGTATATAAGTTATTATGTACATAAAGGTTAAATATAGTTTTAGTCTGTTCGTGTGTTAAAACCGGACGAAAATGATGCTTCAAATAATATAAAATTTCCGACAAAGTTACCATTGGGTTGTTCATAGTGGTTGTTGTCCTTTGTAAGCTTTCGGAACTTTCTAGGTGAGAGACAAGGAGAGCGCGAGCCGTCGGCCGCGTCGGGCGTCAGCCGCCGCGCCGCCAAGTCACAAAGCATAGACACTGCTTCGGCCCTGAAAAGGATTACGATATATTAACGAAAAATATTATAAGATTTATATTAGACTAGCGGTCCGCCCCGGCTTCGTCCGTGGTACACATATAGCCTTCCTCAAGAAATGGGCATGGGCAATGGGAATTTTTCAAATCGGCCCAGTAGTTCCTGAGATTAGTAAGTTCAAACAAACATACTCTACAGCTTTATAATATTAGTATAGATTTGATAAAGATTTCATCTCAAATCTCGAATCTCAAGTTTCAAACGAAAACAATTATAAAACTGGTTGTGATCATTTATCAAAATCTTTTTATCATACTATAAAAGCATTGCAAAAAAAGAAGATACCTCAAAGGTGGCTTCGGTTTGTTTAATGGCGCATCAGAATCAGTGGGTCCTTCTTCCTTCGGTGACATCGGCGAGAGCGGCGTTGCCGCGTGGTCACGGTACAGACGCAGGCGCACCTCCGAGTCGCACGCGCGCAGGAACGCAACGGCCTCCGCGTGCGACATGTTTGACATTGGCGTATCGTTAACCTGAAAAAAAAGCAATAATATTTATTTTATAAAATGGTTTGCGTATTATTTGATATTGTTAAGGTTTAAGACGAAAACTTTATGTAGGTAATCATTATTAGATAATTGTGTTTTTCTCTTTTTATAAAATTGCGAGCATTGTGGCATTGAGGCGATTTATTTTTTTTTTCATATTGAAAAACTAATATGTTTCTAAAAATTCAATAATTATCATCCATGTAGTTATTATATAACTCACATAGCAAAAGTATCATTAAAACAACATTCAAACACCTAACTAAATTCTATTTCCTCGGATCAAGCAAAAAAATCCCCTTAATGCTGGCCATACACGCAAATTGACATGTACTTGTTAGATATATCACAGCGATACGTTGCACGTTTTAATTATACAAATGTAATGGCGAAGCCCAACATCCGCAATATTACTTAGCCAATTACTTTTTACATATCACAATCATATGCTGTGCTCCGCGGTTTCACCCACGTAAGTATTTACATTTATTTTTAATAGTGATTAAATGGGTATTTATGAGGGTTCATAGGAGAGTATCCCAGCAGTGGGAACATATATGGGCTGATAATAATGACGACGATGAGTGATTAAATTCAATCTCTCATTCATATTAAAAAGTGTAAGACGTGGAATTTTGATAAATCAATTTACTACCATAGCCATAATTATAACAAGACTCATGCATATTTTTCTCTCATTCATTAAAAAAACTTTTTGGTTTAATCTTACAAGTGTGATGACAATAAAAAATAAAGAATATAAACACAAAAGCCGGTCGAAATTCGAACATTTTCAAGCTACAAATCTCATCAGCGTTTCACTGCACATTTTACAATAAACATTCGAAATATATACACTGTTTTATATAAACGACAACATATTTATGAACATTGTACCCGATACCTGGGGGGCATAATAGTATTCTCTACCTACGAGCAGTCGACTTACTGCGTCTAAGTATGTGTTTAATGAGTAATCTATTCATACAAAATAAAAAAAAGTCAGGTTATTTACATCACAGAACACCATTAACGTAATTAAAAAATGGCTGTGTAATATGTAAGTTACTAGTTACTTGCTACTCGCTTTGACTATGCCGGGTAGAACATTCTTTGGTTTTAAAAAATTTTAGTTACTACCACATACCAAGAATCAATCAAACACGTTTAGCCGCTCTTGAGTTACAGGTGTTATATAGATATGGATATAAGACATAGGAACAATATATTATAGGTATTAAATAATAAATACCGCAACAATCCTGTCCCCTGGCTGTATGCGTCCATCACTCAAGGCCGGCTCCCGCACAAGGGCGCGCACGTAATGGCCCAAAGCGCTGTGGTCTTCTTTACGGAGTGTGAATCCCAGCGAGCCGTTCACTTTGGTCATCACAATGTCGAATTCCTGCAATTTGAATTTGTTAGCATCAATTGTAAGTACTTCATGACCTTGTTGTAAACCCTTTTATATTCAAATATTTTGGAAGACTACTAAGTGAAGTATCAACCATGTCTTTTTGTTTAGATATACAATAATATCTGCCTAATTAGATACATTAATATATAATAGACGTTGTATAAGAAATTTGAATACACTTATGTGTAAAAACATTGTACAGAAATACTAGAACATTGAAAGCGATATCGAAACACGCAAAGAGCGTTCGAGTAATTTCGCATTGATGAACAAAGATTACAGGTTATGTTCAAGAAACCCTTAACTAAGTACATGCCTCATTTAAATAAAGAATACATTACGTAAAACCCTAACTTTATGTAAACGAGCAATAAACTAGCAGCGCTCGCAAAGCTTTCATTTGCAAATAGAGCAGAGATTTAAATGAGACAATAAAACATTTTTAAGTCACGTCACGATCTAAAGAGTAATATAACAAAGGTAAATTGGATATTTTCAGTCGGGAAAGCATAAATAACATTTGTAAATTCCATTAAATAATGGAAGGTGCTCATGATTTTTGCCAAAGCTATTACGATAATTCACTTACCACCGATCCATCACCCTGTGAAGCGTGAACAGAAAGCTTTATTAATTGGGAGCGAGATGTGCTCAGGGTACTAGCAATATTAATTTTAATTAAACATTTTTACGTCATGCAACATATACATACCAGTTAGCGTTATTACAGTGTGAAAAATTGACGTGCTAAGATTAATTAAATTTAGGGGCTTAATTCGAATCGGATATCAATCAAACAGGTAGAATTTGTACTATGTAATTTTCAAACGATGGCAAGATATGCCTTCTTTTGTTATATCAATATTTCATTGCTTTTTTGTTCTTTATTATTTGATTTTTGGAATACGTTTTAATCTCCATGAAATAAATACAACACATGTACTAAACAAACATTGCTTGCTTTCATTGAAGCATAATAGGATAATAATATGTAAATCACAAAATGAATGCAGCATTAAAGAACAAGAAAATAGAATATAATGTATGCGGTTGCATTATCATTATTTGCGACAGGACCGCTTACAATATAAAATACTTGCAATGCTTAGCGGTAATTCAAATATACATTAATAGGAGTGCTTTAGGGCTCAAGTATCGTTGAGCTATCATAATTATTTCCAAGCTTGGACTATGCACGCTTCAATTATGTAAATTGAGCCGGGACATGTACCGATTGCTGTGTGAATAAGTGATGGATAGAAGACAGATACGTAATTAAAGAAAGAAAGAAAGAAAGAAAGAAATAAATTTATTGTCTATAAACACACAGCACCGCACATACACAAAAACCTTAAGTACCAAAAAAAATATATATATCTCCATAAATAATTTATAACTAATATCTAGAATAAAAACTAACAAAAAAGAACAAACAAAAAAAAAACGAAAGTAAAAATAGTTTACTGTGCGGCTTGTTAATTACAGACAAAAGGGACTGACTCAGTTAATGTCATGCAAGAGCTGAGCTTTTACACAACACTGGTTTTCAGCAGCCCCTTGTGACACATGGAGCAGACAGTACCTTTCATTCTACTCTTATAATAAATTAATACTAAATAAAATAATAACGAAAATACTTAATTCTAATTAAATAGTTACATTATTACTACATATACTTTTACATAAATATTCATACACATAATATATACATATACATATATATATACGGGTATACCTACATATAAAATTATGAATAAATTATATATTATAGAATTATACAACACACTATACAATTTTTTTTTTTTTTATTACAATTAAATCACGATATTTTGCTCACCAATGCTTAATATAATGTTTCAAAAATATGTTTTTTATATTTAAATCTGAAATTAGAAACAGTTTCAATTTTTCTTAATGGTGGTGGTATATTATTCCAGCACTTGGTGGCATTGTATCGG